>NW_026137974.1:0-167500 GCF_019393585.1 Leptopilina boulardi
TTTCTTGCACAAAATACACCTAAAAGTGTAGAAAAAAATTGACAGCCCGATCCGAGTAGAGGAACACCAATTTTATGACCATTAAAGCGATTTTCGTCAAAAAAAAATTTTCAAAAAAATTCAATTTTTCTTAGGCAGACTATTTTATTGCAATTTCTTGCACAAAATACACCTAAAAGTGTAGAAAAAAATTGACAGCCCGATCCGAGTAGAGGAACACCAATTTTATGACCATTAAAGCGATTTTCGTCAAAAAAAAATTTTCAAAAAAATTCAATTTTTCTTAGGCAGACTATTTTATTGCAATTTCTTGCACAAAATACACCTAAAAGTGTAGAAAAAAATTGACAGCCCGATCCGAGTAGAGGAACACCAATTTTATGACCATTAAAGCGATTTTCGTCAAAAAAAAATTTTCAAAAAAATTCAATTTTTCTTAGGCAGACTATTTTATTGCAATTTCTTGCACAAAATACACCTAAAAGTGTAGAAAAAAATTGACAGCCCGATCCGAGTAGAGGAACACCAATTTTATGACCATTAAAGCGATTTTCGTCAAAAAAAAATTTTCAAAAAAATTCAATTTTTCTTAGGCAGACTATTTTATTGCAATTTCTTGCACAAAATACACCTAAAAGTGTAGAAAAAAATTGACAGCCCGATCCGAGTAGAGGAACACCAATTTTATGACCATTAAAGCGATTTTCGTCAAAAAAAAATTTTCAAAAAAATTCAATTTTTCTTAGGCAGACTATTTTATTGCAATTTCTTGCACAAAATACACCTAAAAGTGTAGAAAAAAATTGACAGCCCGATCCGAGTAGAGGAACACCAATTTTATGACCATTAAAGCGATTTTCGTCAAAAAAAAATTTTCAAAAAAATTCAATTTTTCTTAGGCAGACTATTTTATTGCAATTTCTTGCACAAAATACACCTAAAAGTGTAGAAAAAAATTGACAGCCCGATCCGAGTAGAGGAACACCAATTTTATGACCATTAAAGCGATTTTCGTCAAAAAAAAATTTTCAAAAAAATTCAATTTTTCTTAGGCAGACTATTTTATTGCAATTTCTTGCACAAAATACACCTAAAAGTGTAGAAAAAAATTGACAGCCCGATCCGAGTAGAGGAACACCAATTTTATGACCATTAAAGCGATTTTCGTCAAAAAAAAATTTTCAAAAAAATTCAATTTTTCTTAGGCAGACTATTTTATTGCAATTTCTTGCACAAAATACACCTAAAAGTGTAGAAAAAAATTGACAGCCCGATCCGAGTAGAGGAACACCAATTTTATGACCATTAAAGCGATTTTCGTCAAAAAAAAATTTTCAAAAAAATTCAATTTTTCTTAGGCAGACTATTTTATTGCAATTTCTTGCACAAAATACACCTAAAAGTGTAGAAAAAAATTGACAGCCCGATCCGAGTAGAGGAACACCAATTTTATGACCATTAAAGCGATTTTCGTCAAAAAAAAATTTTCAAAAAAATTCAATTTTTCTTAGGCAGACTATTTTATTGCAATTTCTTGCACAAAATACACCTAAAAGTGTAGAAAAAAATTGACAGCCCGATCCGAGTAGAGGAACACCAATTTTATGACCATTAAAGCGATTTTCGTCAAAAAAAAATTTTCAAAAAAATTCAATTTTTCTTAGGCAGACTATTTTATTGCAATTTCTTGCACAAAATACACCTAAAAGTGTAGAAAAAAATTGACAGCCCGATCCGAGTAGAGGAACACCAATTTTATGACCATTAAAGCGATTTTCGTCAAAAAAAAATTTTCAAAAAAATTCAATTTTTCTTAGGCAGACTATTTTATTGCAATTTCTTGCACAAAATACACCTAAAAGTGTAGAAAAAAATTGACAGCCCGATCCGAGTAGAGGAACACCAATTTTATGACCATTAAAGCGATTTTCGTCAAAAAAAAATTTTCAAAAAAATTCAATTTTTCTTAGGCAGACTATTTTATTGCAATTTCTTGCACAAAATACACCTAAAAGTGTAGAAAAAAATTGACAGCCCGATCCGAGTAGAGGAACACCAATTTTATGACCATTAAAGCGATTTTCGTCAAAAAAAAATTTTCAAAAAAATTCAATTTTTCTTAGGCAGACTATTTTATTGCAATTTCTTGCACAAAATACACCTAAAAGTGTAGAAAAAAATTGACAGCCCGATCCGAGTAGAGGAACACCAATTTTATGACCATTAAAGCGATTTTCGTCAAAAAAAAATTTTCAAAAAAATTCAATTTTTCTTAGGCAGACTATTTTATTGCAATTTCTTGCACAAAATACACCTAAAAGTGTAGAAAAAAATTGACAGCCCGATCCGAGTAGAGGAACACCAATTTTATGACCATTAAAGCGATTTTCGTCAAAAAAAAATTTTCAAAAAAATTCAATTTTTCTTAGGCAGACTATTTTATTGCAATTTCTTGCACAAAATACACCTAAAAGTGTAGAAAAAAATTGACAGCCCGATCCGAGTAGAGGAACACCAATTTTATGACCATTAAAGCGATTTTCGTCAAAAAAAAATTTTCAAAAAAATTCAATTTTTCTTAGGCAGACTATTTTATTGCAATTTCTTGCACAAAATACACCTAAAAGTGTAGAAAAAAATTGACAGCCCGATCCGAGTAGAGGAACACCAATTTTATGACCATTAAAGCGATTTTCGTCAAAAAAAAATTTTCAAAAAAATTCAATTTTTCTTAGGCAGACTATTTTATTGCAATTTCTTGCACAAAATACACCTAAAAGTGTAGAAAAAAATTGACAGCCCGATCCGAGTAGAGGAACACCAATTTTATGACCATTAAAGCGATTTTCGTCAAAAAAAAATTTTCAAAAAAATTCAATTTTTCTTAGGCAGACTATTTTATTGCAATTTCTTGCACAAAATACACCTAAAAGTGTAGAAAAAAATTGACAGCCCGATCCGAGTAGAGGAACACCAATTTTATGACCATTAAAGCGATTTTCGTCAAAAAAAAATTTTCAAAAAAATTCAATTTTTCTTAGGCAGACTATTTTATTGCAATTTCTTGCACAAAATACACCTAAAAGTGTAGAAAAAAATTGACAGCCCGATCCGAGTAGAGGAACACCAATTTTATGACCATTAAAGCGATTTTCGTCAAAAAAAAATTTTCAAAAAAATTCAATTTTTCTTAGGCAGACTATTTTATTGCAATTTCTTGCACAAAATACACCTAAAAGTGTAGAAAAAAATTGACAGCCCGATCCGAGTAGAGGAACACCAATTTTATGACCATTAAAGCGATTTTCGTCAAAAAAAAATTTTCAAAAAAATTCAATTTTTCTTAGGCAGACTATTTTATTGCAATTTCTTGCACAAAATACACCTAAAAGTGTAGAAAAAAATTGACAGCCCGATCCGAGTAGAGGAACACCAATTTTATGACCATTAAAGCGATTTTCGTCAAAAAAAAATTTTCAAAAAAATTCAATTTTTCTTAGGCAGACTATTTTATTGCAATTTCTTGCACAAAATACACCTAAAAGTGTAGAAAAAAATTGACAGCCCGATCCGAGTAGAGGAACACCAATTTTATGACCATTAAAGCGATTTTCGTCAAAAAAAAATTTTCAAAAAAATTCAATTTTTCTTAGGCAGACTATTTTATTGCAATTTCTTGCACAAAATACACCTAAAAGTGTAGAAAAAAATTGACAGCCCGATCCGAGTAGAGGAACACCAATTTTATGACCATTAAAGCGATTTTCGTCAAAAAAAAATTTTCAAAAAAATTCAATTTTTCTTAGGCAGACTATTTTATTGCAATTTCTTGCACAAAATACACCTAAAAGTGTAGAAAAAAATTGACAGCCCGATCCGAGTAGAGGAACACCAATTTTATGACCATTAAAGCGATTTTCGTCAAAAAAAAATTTTCAAAAAAATTCAATTTTTCTTAGGCAGACTATTTTATTGCAATTTCTTGCACAAAATACACCTAAAAGTGTAGAAAAAAATTGACAGCCCGATCCGAGTAGAGGAACACCAATTTTATGACCATTAAAGCGATTTTCGTCAAAAAAAAATTTTCAAAAAAATTCAATTTTTCTTAGGCAGACTATTTTATTGCAATTTCTTGCACAAAATACACCTAAAAGTGTAGAAAAAAATTGACAGCCCGATCCGAGTAGAGGAACACCAATTTTATGACCATTAAAGCGATTTTCGTCAAAAAAAAATTTTCAAAAAAATTCAATTTTTCTTAGGCAGACTATTTTATTGCAATTTCTTGCACAAAATACACCTAAAAGTGTAGAAAAAAATTGACAGCCCGATCCGAGTAGAGGAACACCAATTTTATGACCATTAAAGCGATTTTCGTCAAAAAAAAATTTTCAAAAAAATTCAATTTTTCTTAGGCAGACTATTTTATTGCAATTTCTTGCACAAAATACACCTAAAAGTGTAGAAAAAAATTGACAGCCCGATCCGAGTAGAGGAACACCAATTTTATGACCATTAAAGCGATTTTCGTCAAAAAAAAATTTTCAAAAAAATTCAATTTTTCTTAGGCAGACTATTTTATTGCAATTTCTTGCACAAAATACACCTAAAAGTGTAGAAAAAAATTGACAGCCCGATCCGAGTAGAGGAACACCAATTTTATGACCATTAAAGCGATTTTCGTCAAAAAAAAATTTTCAAAAAAATTCAATTTTTCTTAGGCAGACTATTTTATTGCAATTTCTTGCACAAAATACACCTAAAAGTGTAGAAAAAAATTGACAGCCCGATCCGAGTAGAGGAACACCAATTTTATGACCATTAAAGCGATTTTCGTCAAAAAAAAATTTTCAAAAAAATTCAATTTTTCTTAGGCAGACTATTTTATTGCAATTTCTTGCACAAAATACACCTAAAAGTGTAGAAAAAAATTGACAGCCCGATCCGAGTAGAGGAACACCAATTTTATGACCATTAAAGCGATTTTCGTCAAAAAAAAATTTTCAAAAAAATTCAATTTTTCTTAGGCAGACTATTTTATTGCAATTTCTTGCACAAAATACACCTAAAAGTGTAGAAAAAAATTGACAGCCCGATCCGAGTAGAGGAACACCAATTTTATGACCATTAAAGCGATTTTCGTCAAAAAAAAATTTTCAAAAAAATTCAATTTTTCTTAGGCAGACTATTTTATTGCAATTTCTTGCACAAAATACACCTAAAAGTGTAGAAAAAAATTGACAGCCCGATCCGAGTAGAGGAACACCAATTTTATGACCATTAAAGCGATTTTCGTCAAAAAAAAATTTTCAAAAAAATTCAATTTTTCTTAGGCAGACTATTTTATTGCAATTTCTTGCACAAAATACACCTAAAAGTGTAGAAAAAAATTGACAGCCCGATCCGAGTAGAGGAACACCAATTTTATGACCATTAAAGCGATTTTCGTCAAAAAAAAATTTTCAAAAAAATTCAATTTTTCTTAGGCAGACTATTTTATTGCAATTTCTTGCACAAAATACACCTAAAAGTGTAGAAAAAAATTGACAGCCCGATCCGAGTAGAGGAACACCAATTTTATGACCATTAAAGCGATTTTCGTCAAAAAAAAATTTTCAAAAAAATTCAATTTTTCTTAGGCAGACTATTTTATTGCAATTTCTTGCACAAAATACACCTAAAAGTGTAGAAAAAAATTGACAGCCCGATCCGAGTAGAGGAACACCAATTTTATGACCATTAAAGCGATTTTCGTCAAAAAAAAATTTTCAAAAAAATTCAATTTTTCTTAGGCAGACTATTTTATTGCAATTTCTTGCACAAAATACACCTAAAAGTGTAGAAAAAAATTGACAGCCCGATCCGAGTAGAGGAACACCAATTTTATGACCATTAAAGCGATTTTCGTCAAAAAAAAATTTTCAAAAAAATTCAATTTTTCTTAGGCAGACTATTTTATTGCAATTTCTTGCACAAAATACACCTAAAAGTGTAGAAAAAAATTGACAGCCCGATCCGAGTAGAGGAACACCAATTTTATGACCATTAAAGCGATTTTCGTCAAAAAAAAATTTTCAAAAAAATTCAATTTTTCTTAGGCAGACTATTTTATTGCAATTTCTTGCACAAAATACACCTAAAAGTGTAGAAAAAAATTGACAGCCCGATCCGAGTAGAGGAACACCAATTTTATGACCATTAAAGCGATTTTCGTCAAAAAAAAATTTTCAAAAAAATTCAATTTTTCTTAGGCAGACTATTTTATTGCAATTTCTTGCACAAAATACACCTAAAAGTGTAGAAAAAAATTGACAGCCCGATCCGAGTAGAGGAACACCAATTTTATGACCATTAAAGCGATTTTCGTCAAAAAAAAATTTTCAAAAAAATTCAATTTTTCTTAGGCAGACTATTTTATTGCAATTTCTTGCACAAAATACACCTAAAAGTGTAGAAAAAAATTGACAGCCCGATCCGAGTAGAGGAACACCAATTTTATGACCATTAAAGCGATTTTCGTCAAAAAAAAATTTTCAAAAAAATTCAATTTTTCTTAGGCAGACTATTTTATTGCAATTTCTTGCACAAAATACACCTAAAAGTGTAGAAAAAAATTGACAGCCCGATCCGAGTAGAGGAACACCAATTTTATGACCATTAAAGCGATTTTCGTCAAAAAAAAATTTTCAAAAAAATTCAATTTTTCTTAGGCAGACTATTTTATTGCAATTTCTTGCACAAAATACACCTAAAAGTGTAGAAAAAAATTGACAGCCCGATCCGAGTAGAGGAACACCAATTTTATGACCATTAAAGCGATTTTCGTCAAAAAAAAATTTTCAAAAAAATTCAATTTTTCTTAGGCAGACTATTTTATTGCAATTTCTTGCACAAAATACACCTAAAAGTGTAGAAAAAAATTGACAGCCCGATCCGAGTAGAGGAACACCAATTTTATGACCATTAAAGCGATTTTCGTCAAAAAAAAATTTTCAAAAAAATTCAATTTTTCTTAGGCAGACTATTTTATTGCAATTTCTTGCACAAAATACACCTAAAAGTGTAGAAAAAAATTGACAGCCCGATCCGAGTAGAGGAACACCAATTTTATGACCATTAAAGCGATTTTCGTCAAAAAAAAATTTTCAAAAAAATTCAATTTTTCTTAGGCAGACTATTTTATTGCAATTTCTTGCACAAAATACACCTAAAAGTGTAGAAAAAAATTGACAGCCCGATCCGAGTAGAGGAACACCAATTTTATGACCATTAAAGCGATTTTCGTCAAAAAAAAATTTTCAAAAAAATTCAATTTTTCTTAGGCAGACTATTTTATTGCAATTTCTTGCACAAAATACACCTAAAAGTGTAGAAAAAAATTGACAGCCCGATCCGAGTAGAGGAACACCAATTTTATGACCATTAAAGCGATTTTCGTCAAAAAAAAATTTTCAAAAAAATTCAATTTTTCTTAGGCAGACTATTTTATTGCAATTTCTTGCACAAAATACACCTAAAAGTGTAGAAAAAAATTGACAGCCCGATCCGAGTAGAGGAACACCAATTTTATGACCATTAAAGCGATTTTCGTCAAAAAAAAATTTTCAAAAAAATTCAATTTTTCTTAGGCAGACTATTTTATTGCAATTTCTTGCACAAAATACACCTAAAAGTGTAGAAAAAAATTGACAGCCCGATCCGAGTAGAGGAACACCAATTTTATGACCATTAAAGCGATTTTCGTCAAAAAAAAATTTTCAAAAAAATTCAATTTTTCTTAGGCAGACTATTTTATTGCAATTTCTTGCACAAAATACACCTAAAAGTGTAGAAAAAAATTGACAGCCCGATCCGAGTAGAGGAACACCAATTTTATGACCATTAAAGCGATTTTCGTCAAAAAAAAATTTTCAAAAAAATTCAATTTTTCTTAGGCAGACTATTTTATTGCAATTTCTTGCACAAAATACACCTAAAAGTGTAGAAAAAAATTGACAGCCCGATCCGAGTAGAGGAACACCAATTTTATGACCATTAAAGCGATTTTCGTCAAAAAAAAATTTTCAAAAAAATTCAATTTTTCTTAGGCAGACTATTTTATTGCAATTTCTTGCACAAAATACACCTAAAAGTGTAGAAAAAAATTGACAGCCCGATCCGAGTAGAGGAACACCAATTTTATGACCATTAAAGCGATTTTCGTCAAAAAAAAATTTTCAAAAAAATTCAATTTTTCTTAGGCAGACTATTTTATTGCAATTTCTTGCACAAAATACACCTAAAAGTGTAGAAAAAAATTGACAGCCCGATCCGAGTAGAGGAACACCAATTTTATGACCATTAAAGCGATTTTCGTCAAAAAAAAATTTTCAAAAAAATTCAATTTTTCTTAGGCAGACTATTTTATTGCAATTTCTTGCACAAAATACACCTAAAAGTGTAGAAAAAAATTGACAGCCCGATCCGAGTAGAGGAACACCAATTTTATGACCATTAAAGCGATTTTCGTCAAAAAAAAATTTTCAAAAAAATTCAATTTTTCTTAGGCAGACTATTTTATTGCAATTTCTTGCACAAAATACACCTAAAAGTGTAGAAAAAAATTGACAGCCCGATCCGAGTAGAGGAACACCAATTTTATGACCATTAAAGCGATTTTCGTCAAAAAAAAATTTTCAAAAAAATTCAATTTTTCTTAGGCAGACTATTTTATTGCAATTTCTTGCACAAAATACACCTAAAAGTGTAGAAAAAAATTGACAGCCCGATCCGAGTAGAGGAACACCAATTTTATGACCATTAAAGCGATTTTCGTCAAAAAAAAATTTTCAAAAAAATTCAATTTTTCTTAGGCAGACTATTTTATTGCAATTTCTTGCACAAAATACACCTAAAAGTGTAGAAAAAAATTGACAGCCCGATCCGAGTAGAGGAACACCAATTTTATGACCATTAAAGCGATTTTCGTCAAAAAAAAATTTTCAAAAAAATTCAATTTTTCTTAGGCAGACTATTTTATTGCAATTTCTTGCACAAAATACACCTAAAAGTGTAGAAAAAAATTGACAGCCCGATCCGAGTAGAGGAACACCAATTTTATGACCATTAAAGCGATTTTCGTCAAAAAAAAATTTTCAAAAAAATTCAATTTTTCTTAGGCAGACTATTTTATTGCAATTTCTTGCACAAAATACACCTAAAAGTGTAGAAAAAAATTGACAGCCCGATCCGAGTAGAGGAACACCAATTTTATGACCATTAAAGCGATTTTCGTCAAAAAAAAATTTTCAAAAAAATTCAATTTTTCTTAGGCAGACTATTTTATTGCAATTTCTTGCACAAAATACACCTAAAAGTGTAGAAAAAAATTGACAGCCCGATCCGAGTAGAGGAACACCAATTTTATGACCATTAAAGCGATTTTCGTCAAAAAAAAATTTTCAAAAAAATTCAATTTTTCTTAGGCAGACTATTTTATTGCAATTTCTTGCACAAAATACACCTAAAAGTGTAGAAAAAAATTGACAGCCCGATCCGAGTAGAGGAACACCAATTTTATGACCATTAAAGCGATTTTCGTCAAAAAAAAATTTTCAAAAAAATTCAATTTTTCTTAGGCAGACTATTTTATTGCAATTTCTTGCACAAAATACACCTAAAAGTGTAGAAAAAAATTGACAGCCCGATCCGAGTAGAGGAACACCAATTTTATGACCATTAAAGCGATTTTCGTCAAAAAAAAATTTTCAAAAAAATTCAATTTTTCTTAGGCAGACTATTTTATTGCAATTTCTTGCACAAAATACACCTAAAAGTGTAGAAAAAAATTGACAGCCCGATCCGAGTAGAGGAACACCAATTTTATGACCATTAAAGCGATTTTCGTCAAAAAAAAATTTTCAAAAAAATTCAATTTTTCTTAGGCAGACTATTTTATTGCAATTTCTTGCACAAAATACACCTAAAAGTGTAGAAAAAAATTGACAGCCCGATCCGAGTAGAGGAACACCAATTTTATGACCATTAAAGCGATTTTCGTCAAAAAAAAATTTTCAAAAAAATTCAATTTTTCTTAGGCAGACTATTTTATTGCAATTTCTTGCACAAAATACACCTAAAAGTGTAGAAAAAAATTGACAGCCCGATCCGAGTAGAGGAACACCAATTTTATGACCATTAAAGCGATTTTCGTCAAAAAAAAATTTTCAAAAAAATTCAATTTTTCTTAGGCAGACTATTTTATTGCAATTTCTTGCACAAAATACACCTAAAAGTGTAGAAAAAAATTGACAGCCCGATCCGAGTAGAGGAACACCAATTTTATGACCATTAAAGCGATTTTCGTCAAAAAAAAATTTTCAAAAAAATTCAATTTTTCTTAGGCAGACTATTTTATTGCAATTTCTTGCACAAAATACACCTAAAAGTGTAGAAAAAAATTGACAGCCCGATCCGAGTAGAGGAACACCAATTTTATGACCATTAAAGCGATTTTCGTCAAAAAAAAATTTTCAAAAAAATTCAATTTTTCTTAGGCAGACTATTTTATTGCAATTTCTTGCACAAAATACACCTAAAAGTGTAGAAAAAAATTGACAGCCCGATCCGAGTAGAGGAACACCAATTTTATGACCATTAAAGCGATTTTCGTCAAAAAAAAATTTTCAAAAAAATTCAATTTTTCTTAGGCAGACTATTTTATTGCAATTTCTTGCACAAAATACACCTAAAAGTGTAGAAAAAAATTGACAGCCCGATCCGAGTAGAGGAACACCAATTTTATGACCATTAAAGCGATTTTCGTCAAAAAAAAATTTTCAAAAAAATTCAATTTTTCTTAGGCAGACTATTTTATTGCAATTTCTTGCACAAAATACACCTAAAAGTGTAGAAAAAAATTGACAGCCCGATCCGAGTAGAGGAACACCAATTTTATGACCATTAAAGCGATTTTCGTCAAAAAAAAATTTTCAAAAAAATTCAATTTTTCTTAGGCAGACTATTTTATTGCAATTTCTTGCACAAAATACACCTAAAAGTGTAGAAAAAAATTGACAGCCCGATCCGAGTAGAGGAACACCAATTTTATGACCATTAAAGCGATTTTCGTCAAAAAAAAATTTTCAAAAAAATTCAATTTTTCTTAGGCAGACTATTTTATTGCAATTTCTTGCACAAAATACACCTAAAAGTGTAGAAAAAAATTGACAGCCCGATCCGAGTAGAGGAACACCAATTTTATGACCATTAAAGCGATTTTCGTCAAAAAAAAATTTTCAAAAAAATTCAATTTTTCTTAGGCAGACTATTTTATTGCAATTTCTTGCACAAAATACACCTAAAAGTGTAGAAAAAAATTGACAGCCCGATCCGAGTAGAGGAACACCAATTTTATGACCATTAAAGCGATTTTCGTCAAAAAAAAATTTTCAAAAAAATTCAATTTTTCTTAGGCAGACTATTTTATTGCAATTTCTTGCACAAAATACACCTAAAAGTGTAGAAAAAAATTGACAGCCCGATCCGAGTAGAGGAACACCAATTTTATGACCATTAAAGCGATTTTCGTCAAAAAAAAATTTTCAAAAAAATTCAATTTTTCTTAGGCAGACTATTTTATTGCAATTTCTTGCACAAAATACACCTAAAAGTGTAGAAAAAAATTGACAGCCCGATCCGAGTAGAGGAACACCAATTTTATGACCATTAAAGCGATTTTCGTCAAAAAAAAATTTTCAAAAAAATTCAATTTTTCTTAGGCAGACTATTTTATTGCAATTTCTTGCACAAAATACACCTAAAAGTGTAGAAAAAAATTGACAGCCCGATCCGAGTAGAGGAACACCAATTTTATGACCATTAAAGCGATTTTCGTCAAAAAAAAATTTTCAAAAAAATTCAATTTTTCTTAGGCAGACTATTTTATTGCAATTTCTTGCACAAAATACACCTAAAAGTGTAGAAAAAAATTGACAGCCCGATCCGAGTAGAGGAACACCAATTTTATGACCATTAAAGCGATTTTCGTCAAAAAAAAATTTTCAAAAAAATTCAATTTTTCTTAGGCAGACTATTTTATTGCAATTTCTTGCACAAAATACACCTAAAAGTGTAGAAAAAAATTGACAGCCCGATCCGAGTAGAGGAACACCAATTTTATGACCATTAAAGCGATTTTCGTCAAAAAAAAATTTTCAAAAAAATTCAATTTTTCTTAGGCAGACTATTTTATTGCAATTTCTTGCACAAAATACACCTAAAAGTGTAGAAAAAAATTGACAGCCCGATCCGAGTAGAGGAACACCAATTTTATGACCATTAAAGCGATTTTCGTCAAAAAAAAATTTTCAAAAAAATTCAATTTTTCTTAGGCAGACTATTTTATTGCAATTTCTTGCACAAAATACACCTAAAAGTGTAGAAAAAAATTGACAGCCCGATCCGAGTAGAGGAACACCAATTTTATGACCATTAAAGCGATTTTCGTCAAAAAAAAATTTTCAAAAAAATTCAATTTTTCTTAGGCAGACTATTTTATTGCAATTTCTTGCACAAAATACACCTAAAAGTGTAGAAAAAAATTGACAGCCCGATCCGAGTAGAGGAACACCAATTTTATGACCATTAAAGCGATTTTCGTCAAAAAAAAATTTTCAAAAAAATTCAATTTTTCTTAGGCAGACTATTTTATTGCAATTTCTTGCACAAAATACACCTAAAAGTGTAGAAAAAAATTGACAGCCCGATCCGAGTAGAGGAACACCAATTTTATGACCATTAAAGCGATTTTCGTCAAAAAAAAATTTTCAAAAAAATTCAATTTTTCTTAGGCAGACTATTTTATTGCAATTTCTTGCACAAAATACACCTAAAAGTGTAGAAAAAAATTGACAGCCCGATCCGAGTAGAGGAACACCAATTTTATGACCATTAAAGCGATTTTCGTCAAAAAAAAATTTTCAAAAAAATTCAATTTTTCTTAGGCAGACTATTTTATTGCAATTTCTTGCACAAAATACACCTAAAAGTGTAGAAAAAAATTGACAGCCCGATCCGAGTAGAGGAACACCAATTTTATGACCATTAAAGCGATTTTCGTCAAAAAAAAATTTTCAAAAAAATTCAATTTTTCTTAGGCAGACTATTTTATTGCAATTTCTTGCACAAAATACACCTAAAAGTGTAGAAAAAAATTGACAGCCCGATCCGAGTAGAGGAACACCAATTTTATGACCATTAAAGCGATTTTCGTCAAAAAAAAATTTTCAAAAAAATTCAATTTTTCTTAGGCAGACTATTTTATTGCAATTTCTTGCACAAAATACACCTAAAAGTGTAGAAAAAAATTGACAGCCCGATCCGAGTAGAGGAACACCAATTTTATGACCATTAAAGCGATTTTCGTCAAAAAAAAATTTTCAAAAAAATTCAATTTTTCTTAGGCAGACTATTTTATTGCAATTTCTTGCACAAAATACACCTAAAAGTGTAGAAAAAAATTGACAGCCCGATCCGAGTAGAGGAACACCAATTTTATGACCATTAAAGCGATTTTCGTCAAAAAAAAATTTTCAAAAAAATTCAATTTTTCTTAGGCAGACTATTTTATTGCAATTTCTTGCACAAAATACACCTAAAAGTGTAGAAAAAAATTGACAGCCCGATCCGAGTAGAGGAACACCAATTTTATGACCATTAAAGCGATTTTCGTCAAAAAAAAATTTTCAAAAAAATTCAATTTTTCTTAGGCAGACTATTTTATTGCAATTTCTTGCACAAAATACACCTAAAAGTGTAGAAAAAAATTGACAGCCCGATCCGAGTAGAGGAACACCAATTTTATGACCATTAAAGCGATTTTCGTCAAAAAAAAATTTTCAAAAAAATTCAATTTTTCTTAGGCAGACTATTTTATTGCAATTTCTTGCACAAAATACACCTAAAAGTGTAGAAAAAAATTGACAGCCCGATCCGAGTAGAGGAACACCAATTTTATGACCATTAAAGCGATTTTCGTCAAAAAAAAATTTTCAAAAAAATTCAATTTTTCTTAGGCAGACTATTTTATTGCAATTTCTTGCACAAAATACACCTAAAAGTGTAGAAAAAAATTGACAGCCCGATCCGAGTAGAGGAACACCAATTTTATGACCATTAAAGCGATTTTCGTCAAAAAAAAATTTTCAAAAAAATTCAATTTTTCTTAGGCAGACTATTTTATTGCAATTTCTTGCACAAAATACACCTAAAAGTGTAGAAAAAAATTGACAGCCCGATCCGAGTAGAGGAACACCAATTTTATGACCATTAAAGCGATTTTCGTCAAAAAAAAATTTTCAAAAAAATTCAATTTTTCTTAGGCAGACTATTTTATTGCAATTTCTTGCACAAAATACACCTAAAAGTGTAGAAAAAAATTGACAGCCCGATCCGAGTAGAGGAACACCAATTTTATGACCATTAAAGCGATTTTCGTCAAAAAAAAATTTTCAAAAAAATTCAATTTTTCTTAGGCAGACTATTTTATTGCAATTTCTTGCACAAAATACACCTAAAAGTGTAGAAAAAAATTGACAGCCCGATCCGAGTAGAGGAACACCAATTTTATGACCATTAAAGCGATTTTCGTCAAAAAAAAATTTTCAAAAAAATTCAATTTTTCTTAGGCAGACTATTTTATTGCAATTTCTTGCACAAAATACACCTAAAAGTGTAGAAAAAAATTGACAGCCCGATCCGAGTAGAGGAACACCAATTTTATGACCATTAAAGCGATTTTCGTCAAAAAAAAATTTTCAAAAAAATTCAATTTTTCTTAGGCAGACTATTTTATTGCAATTTCTTGCACAAAATACACCTAAAAGTGTAGAAAAAAATTGACAGCCCGATCCGAGTAGAGGAACACCAATTTTATGACCATTAAAGCGATTTTCGTCAAAAAAAAATTTTCAAAAAAATTCAATTTTTCTTAGGCAGACTATTTTATTGCAATTTCTTGCACAAAATACACCTAAAAGTGTAGAAAAAAATTGACAGCCCGATCCGAGTAGAGGAACACCAATTTTATGACCATTAAAGCGATTTTCGTCAAAAAAAAATTTTCAAAAAAATTCAATTTTTCTTAGGCAGACTATTTTATTGCAATTTCTTGCACAAAATACACCTAAAAGTGTAGAAAAAAATTGACAGCCCGATCCGAGTAGAGGAACACCAATTTTATGACCATTAAAGCGATTTTCGTCAAAAAAAAATTTTCAAAAAAATTCAATTTTTCTTAGGCAGACTATTTTATTGCAATTTCTTGCACAAAATACACCTAAAAGTGTAGAAAAAAATTGACAGCCCGATCCGAGTAGAGGAACACCAATTTTATGACCATTAAAGCGATTTTCGTCAAAAAAAAATTTTCAAAAAAATTCAATTTTTCTTAGGCAGACTATTTTATTGCAATTTCTTGCACAAAATACACCTAAAAGTGTAGAAAAAAATTGACAGCCCGATCCGAGTAGAGGAACACCAATTTTTTGACCATTAAAGCGATTTTCGTCAAAAAAAAATTTTCAAAAAAATTCAATTTTTCTTAGGCAGACTATTTTATTGCAATTTCTTGCACAAAATACACCTAAAAGTGTAGAAAAAAATTGACAGCCCGATCCGAGTAGAGGAACACCAATTTTATGACCATTAAAGCGATTTTCGTCAAAAAAAAATTTTCAAAAAAATTCAATTTTTCTTAGGCAGACTATTTTATTGCAATTTCTTGCACAAAATACACCTAAAAGTGTAGAAAAAAATTGACAGCCCGATCCGAGTAGAGGAACACCAATTTTATGACCATTAAAGCGATTTTCGTCAAAAAAAAATTTTCAAAAAAATTCAATTTTTCTTAGGCAGACTATTTTATTGCAATTTCTTGCACAAAATACACCTAAAAGTGTAGAAAAAAATTGACAGCCCGATCCGAGTAGAGGAACACCAATTTTATGACCATTAAAGCGATTTTCGTCAAAAAAAAATTTTCAAAAAAATTCAATTTTTCTTAGGCAGACTATTTTATTGCAATTTCTTGCACAAAATACACCTAAAAGTGTAGAAAAAAATTGACAGCCCGATCCGAGTAGAGGAACACCAATTTTATGACCATTAAAGCGATTTTCGTCAAAAAAAAATTTTCAAAAAAATTCAATTTTTCTTAGGCAGACTATTTTATTGCAATTTCTTGCACAAAATACACCTAAAAGTGTAGAAAAAAATTGACAGCCCGATCCGAGTAGAGGAACACCAATTTTATGACCATTAAAGCGATTTTCGTCAAAAAAAAATTTTCAAAAAAATTCAATTTTTCTTAGGCAGACTATTTTATTGCAATTTCTTGCACAAAATACACCTAAAAGTGTAGAAAAAAATTGACAGCCCGATCCGAGTAGAGGAACACCAATTTTATGACCATTAAAGCGATTTTCGTCAAAAAAAAATTTTCAAAAAAATTCAATTTTTCTTAGGCAGACTATTTTATTGCAATTTCTTGCACAAAATACACCTAAAAGTGTAGAAAAAAATTGACAGCCCGATCCGAGTAGAGGAACACCAATTTTATGACCATTAAAGCGATTTTCGTCAAAAAAAAATTTTCAAAAAAATTCAATTTTTCTTAGGCAGACTATTTTATTGCAATTTCTTGCACAAAATACACCTAAAAGTGTAGAAAAAAATTGACAGCCCGATCCGAGTAGAGGAACACCAATTTTATGACCATTAAAGCGATTTTCGTCAAAAAAAAATTTTCAAAAAAATTCAATTTTTCTTAGGCAGACTATTTTATTGCAATTTCTTGCACAAAATACACCTAAAAGTGTAGAAAAAAATTGACAGCCCGATCCGAGTAGAGGAACACCAATTTTATGACCATTAAAGCGATTTTCGTCAAAAAAAAATTTTCAAAAAAATTCAATTTTTCTTAGGCAGACTATTTTATTGCAATTTCTTGCACAAAATACACCTAAAAGTGTAGAAAAAAATTGACAGCCCGATCCGAGTAGAGGAACACCAATTTTTTGACCATTAAAGCGATTTTCGTCAAAAAAAAATTTTCAAAAAAATTCAATTTTTCTTAGGCAGACTATTTTATTGCAATTTCTTGCACAAAATACACCTAAAAGTGTAGAAAAAAATTGACAGCCCGATCCGAGTAGAGGAACACCAATTTTATGACCATTAAAGCGATTTTCGTCAAAAAAAAATTTTCAAAAAAATTCAATTTTTCTTAGGCAGACTATTTTATTGCAATTTCTTGCACAAAATACACCTAAAAGTGTAGAAAAAAATTGACAGCCCGATCCGAGTAGAGGAACACCAATTTTTTGACCATTAAAGCGATTTTCGTCAAAAAAAAATTTTCAAAAAAATTCAATTTTTCTTAGGCAGACTATTTTATTGCAATTTCTTGCACAAAATACACCTAAAAGTGTAGAAAAAAATTGACAGCCCGATCCGAGTAGAGGAACACCAATTTTATGACCATTAAAGCGATTTTCGTCAAAAAAAAATTTTCAAAAAAATTCAATTTTTCTTAGGCAGACTATTTTATTGCAATTTCTTGCACAAAATACACCTAAAAGTGTAGAAAAAAATTGACAGCCCGATCCGAGTAGAGGAACACCAATTTTATGACCATTAAAGCGATTTTCGTCAAAAAAAAATTTTCAAAAAAATTCAATTTTTCTTAGGCAGACTATTTTATTGCAATTTCTTGCACAAAATACACCTAAAAGTGTAGAAAAAAATTGACAGCCCGATCCGAGTAGAGGAACACCAATTTTTTGACCATTAAAGCGATTTTCGTCAAAAAAAAATTTTCAAAAAAATTCAATTTTTCTTAGGCAGACTATTTTATTGCAATTTCTTGCACAAAATACACCTAAAAGTGTAGAAAAAAATTGACAGCCCGATCCGAGTAGAGGAACACCAATTTTATGACCATTAAAGCGATTTTCGTCAAAAAAAAATTTTCAAAAAAATTCAATTTTTCTTAGGCAGACTATTTTATTCCAATTTCTTGCACAAAATACACCTACAAGTGTAGAAAAAAATTGACAGCCCGATCCGAGTAGAGGAACACCAATTTTTTGACCATTAAAGCGATTTTCGTCAAAAAAAAATTTTCAAAAAAATTCAATTTTTCTTAGGCAGACTATTTTATTGCAATTTCTTGCACAAAATACACCTAAAAGTGTAGAAAAAAATTGACAGCCCGATCCGAGTAGAGGAACACCAATTTTTTGACCATTAAAGCGATTTTCGTCAAAAAAAAATTTTCAAAAAAATTCAATTTTTCTTAGGCAGACTATTTTATTGCTATTTCTCTGCACAAAATACACCTGAAAGTGTAGAAAAAAATTGACAGCCCGATCCGAGTAGAGGAACACCAATTTTTTGACCATTAAAGCGATTTTCGTCAAAAAAAAATTTTCAAAAAAATTCAATTTTTCTTAGGCAGACTATTTTATTGCAATTTCTTGCACAAAATACACCTAAAAGTGTAGAAAAAAATTGACAGCCCGATCCGAGTAGAGGAACACCAATTTTTTGACCATTAAAGCGATTTTCGTCAAAAAAAAATTTTCAAAAAAATTCAATTTTTCTTAGGCAGACTATTTTATTGCAATTTCTTGCACAAAATACACCTAAAAGTGTAGAAAAAAATTGACAGCCCGATCCGAGTAGAGGAACACCAATTTTTTGACCATTAAAGCGATTTTCGTCAAAAAAAAATTTTCAAAAAAATTCAATTTTTCTTAGGCAGACTATTTTATTGCAATTTCTTGCACAAAATACACCTAAAAGTGTAGAAAAAAATTGACAGCCCGATCCGAGTAGAGGAACACCAATTTTTTGACCATTAAAGCGATTTTCGTCAAAAAAAAATTTTCAAAAAAATTCAATTTTTCTTAGGCAGACTATTTTATTGCAATTTCTTGCACAAAATACACCTAAAAGTGTAGAAAAAAATTGACAGCCCGATCCGAGTAGAGGAACACCAATTTTTTGACCATTAAAGCGATTTTCGTCAAAAAAAAATTTTCAAAAAAATTCAATTTTTCTTAGGCAGACTATTTTATTGCAATTTCTTGCACAAAATACACCTGAAAGTGTAGAAAAAAATTGACAGCCCGATCCGAGTAGAGGAACACCAATTTTTTGACCATTAAAGCGATTTTCGTCAAAAAAAAATTTTCAAAAAAATTCAATTTTTCTTAGGCAGACTATTTTATTGCAATTTCTTGCACAAAATACACCTGAAAGTGTAGAAAAAAATTGACAGCCCGATCCGAGTAGAGGAACACCAATTTTTTGACCATTAAAGCGATTTTCGTCAAAAAAAAATTTTCAAAAAAATTCAATTTTTCTTAGGCAGACTATTTTATTGCAATTTCTTGCACAAAATACACCTGAAAGTGTAGAAAAAAATTGACAGCCCGATCCGAGTAGAGGAACACCAATTTTTTGACCATTAAAGCGATTTTCGTCAAAAAAAAATTTTCAAAAAAATTCAATTTTTCTTAGGCAGACTATTTTATTGCAATTTCTTGCACAAAATACACCTGAAAGTGTAGAAAAAAATTGACAGCCCGATCCGAGTAGAGGAACACCAATTTTTTGACCATTAAAGCGATTTTCGTCAAAAAAAAATTTTCAAAAAAATTCAATTTTTCTTAGGCAGACTATTTTATTGCAATTTCTTGCACAAAATACACCTAAAAGTGTAGAAAAAAATTGACAGCCCGATCCGAGTAGAGGAACACCAATTTTATGACCATTAAAGCGATTTTCGTCAAAAAAAAATTTTCAAAAAAATTCAATTTTTCTTAGGCAGACTATTTTATTGCAATTTCTTGCACAAAATACACCTAAAAGTGTAGAAAAAAATTGACAGCCCGATCCGAGTAGAGGAACACCAATTTTTTGACCATTAAAGCGATTTTCGTCAAAAAAAAATTTTCAAAAAAATTCAATTTTTCTTAGGCAGACTATTTTATTGCAATTTCTTGCACAAAATACACCTAAAAGTGTAGAAAAAAATTGACAGCCCGATCCGAGTAGAGGAACACCAATTTTATGACTATTAAAGCGATTTTCGTCAAAAAAAAATTTTCAAAAAAATTCAATTTTTCTTAGGCAGACTATTTTATTGCAATTTCTTGCACAAAATACACCTAAAAGTGTAGAAAAAAATTGACAGCCCGATCCGAGTAGAGGAACACCAATTTTTTGACCATTAAAGCGATTTTCGTCAAAAAAAAATTTTCAAAAAAATTCAATTTTTCTTAGGCAGACTATTTTATTGCAATTTCTTGCACAAAATACACCTAAAAGTGTAGAAAAAAATTGACAGCCCGATCCGAGTAGAGGAACACCAATTTTATGACCATTAAAGCGATTTTCGTCAAAAAAAAATTTTCAAAAAAATTCAATTTTTCTTAGGCAGACTATTTTATTGCAATTTCTTGCACAAAATACACCTAAAAGTGTAGAAAAAAATTGACAGCCCGATCCGAGTAGAGGAACACCAATTTTATGACCATTAAAGCGATTTTCGTCAAAAAAAAATTTTCAAAAAAATTCAATTTTTCTTAGGCAGACTATTTTATTGCAATTTCTTGCACAAAATACACCTAAAAGTGTAGAAAAAAATTGACAGCCCGATCCGAGTAGAGGAACACCAATTTTATGACCATTAAAGCGATTTTCGTCAAAAAAAAATTTTCAAAAAAATTCAATTTTTCTTAGGCAGACTATTTTATTGCAATTTCTTGCACAAAATACACCTAAAAGTGTAGAAAAAAATTGACAGCCCGATCCGAGTAGAGGAACACCAATTTTATGACCATTAAAGCGATTTTCGTCAAAAAAAAATTTTCAAAAAAATTCAATTTTTCTTAGGCAGACTATTTTATTGCAATTTCTTGCACAAAATACACCTAAAAGTGTAGAAAAAAATTGACAGCCCGATCCGAGTAGAGGAACACCAATTTTATGACCATTAAAGCGATTTTCGTCAAAAAAAAATTTTCAAAAAAATTCAATTTTTCTTAGGCAGACTATTTTATTGCAATTTCTTGCACAAAATACACCTAAAAGTGTAGAAAAAAATTGACAGCCCGATCCGAGTAGAGGAACACCAATTTTATGACCATTAAAGCGATTTTCGTCAAAAAAAAATTTTCAAAAAAATTCAATTTTTCTTAGGCAGACTATTTTATTGCAATTTCTTGCACAAAATACACCTAAAAGTGTAGAAAAAAATTGACAGCCCGATCCGAGTAGAGGAACACCAATTTTATGACCATTAAAGCGATTTTCGTCAAAAAAAAATTTTCAAAAAAATTCAATTTTTCTTAGGCAGACTATTTTATTGCAATTTCTTGCACAAAATACACCTAAAAGTGTAGAAAAAAATTGACAGCCCGATCCGAGTAGAGGAACACCAATTTTATGACCATTAAAGCGATTTTCGTCAAAAAAAAATTTTCAAAAAAATTCAATTTTTCTTAGGCAGACTATTTTATTGCAATTTCTTGCACAAAATACACCTAAAAGTGTAGAAAAAAATTGACAGCCCGATCCGAGTAGAGGAACACCAATTTTATGACCATTAAAGCGATTTTCGTCAAAAAAAAATTTTCAAAAAAATTCAATTTTTCTTAGGCAGACTATTTTATTGCAATTTCTTGCACAAAATACACCTAAAAGTGTAGAAAAAAATTGACAGCCCGATCCGAGTAGAGGAACACCAATTTTATGACCATTAAAGCGATTTTCGTCAAAAAAAAATTTTCAAAAAAATTCAATTTTTCTTAGGCAGACTATTTTATTGCAATTTCTTGCACAAAATACACCTAAAAGTGTAGAAAAAAATTGACAGCCCGATCCGAGTAGAGGAACACCAATTTTATGACCATTAAAGCGATTTTCGTCAAAAAAAAATTTTCAAAAAAATTCAATTTTTCTTAGGCAGACTATTTTATTGCAATTTCTTGCACAAAATACACCTAAAAGTGTAGAAAAAAATTGACAGCCCGATCCGAGTAGAGGAACACCAATTTTATGACCATTAAAGCGATTTTCGTCAAAAAAAAATTTTCAAAAAAATTCAATTTTTCTTAGGCAGACTATTTTATTGCAATTTCTTGCACAAAATACACCTAAAAGTGTAGAAAAAAATTGACAGCCCGATCCGAGTAGAGGAACACCAATTTTATGACCATTAAAGCGATTTTCGTCAAAAAAAAATTTTCAAAAAAATTCAATTTTTCTTAGGCAGACTATTTTATTGCAATTTCTTGCACAAAATACACCTAAAAGTGTAGAAAAAAATTGACAGCCCGATCCGAGTAGAGGAACACCAATTTTATGACCATTAAAGCGATTTTCGTCAAAAAAAAATTTTCAAAAAAATTCAATTTTTCTTAGGCAGACTATTTTATTGCAATTTCTTGCACAAAATACACCTAAAAGTGTAGAAAAAAATTGACAGCCCGATCCGAGTAGAGGAACACCAATTTTATGACCATTAAAGCGATTTTCGTCAAAAAAAAATTTTCAAAAAAATTCAATTTTTCTTAGGCAGACTATTTTATTGCAATTTCTTGCACAAAATACACCTAAAAGTGTAGAAAAAAATTGACAGCCCGATCCGAGTAGAGGAACACCAATTTTATGACCATTAAAGCGATTTTCGTCAAAAAAAAATTTTCAAAAAAATTCAATTTTTCTTAGGCAGACTATTTTATTGCAATTTCTTGCACAAAATACACCTAAAAGTGTAGAAAAAAATTGACAGCCCGATCCGAGTAGAGGAACACCAATTTTATGACCATTAAAGCGATTTTCGTCAAAAAAAAATTTTCAAAAAAATTCAATTTTTCTTAGGCAGACTATTTTATTGCAATTTCTTGCACAAAATACACCTAAAAGTGTAGAAAAAAATTGACAGCCCGATCCGAGTAGAGGAACACCAATTTTATGACCATTAAAGCGATTTTCGTCAAAAAAAAATTTTCAAAAAAATTCAATTTTTCTTAGGCAGACTATTTTATTGCAATTTCTTGCACAAAATACACCTAAAAGTGTAGAAAAAAATTGACAGCCCGATCCGAGTAGAGGAACACCAATTTTATGACCATTAAAGCGATTTTCGTCAAAAAAAAATTTTCAAAAAAATTCAATTTTTCTTAGGCAGACTATTTTATTGCAATTTCTTGCACAAAATACACCTAAAAGTGTAGAAAAAAATTGACAGCCCGATCCGAGTAGAGGAACACCAATTTTATGACCATTAAAGCGATTTTCGTCAAAAAAAAATTTTCAAAAAAATTCAATTTTTCTTAGGCAGACTATTTTATTGCAATTTCTTGCACAAAATACACCTAAAAGTGTAGAAAAAAATTGACAGCCCGATCCGAGTAGAGGAACACCAATTTTATGACCATTAAAGCGATTTTCGTCAAAAAAAAATTTTCAAAAAAATTCAATTTTTCTTAGGCAGACTATTTTATTGCAATTTCTTGCACAAAATACACCTAAAAGTGTAGAAAAAAATTGACAGCCCGATCCGAGTAGAGGAACACCAATTTTATGACCATTAAAGCGATTTTCGTCAAAAAAAAATTTTCAAAAAAATTCAATTTTTCTTAGGCAGACTATTTTATTGCAATTTCTTGCACAAAATACACCTAAAAGTGTAGAAAAAAATTGACAGCCCGATCCGAGTAGAGGAACACCAATTTTATGACCATTAAAGCGATTTTCGTCAAAAAAAAATTTTCAAAAAAATTCAATTTTTCTTAGGCAGACTATTTTATTGCAATTTCTTGCACAAAATACACCTAAAAGTGTAGAAAAAAATTGACAGCCCGATCCGAGTAGAGGAACACCAATTTTATGACCATTAAAGCGATTTTCGTCAAAAAAAAATTTTCAAAAAAATTCAATTTTTCTTAGGCAGACTATTTTATTGCAATTTCTTGCACAAAATACACCTAAAAGTGTAGAAAAAAATTGACAGCCCGATCCGAGTAGAGGAACACCAATTTTATGACCATTAAAGCGATTTTCGTCAAAAAAAAATTTTCAAAAAAATTCAATTTTTCTTAGGCAGACTATTTTATTGCAATTTCTTGCACAAAATACACCTAAAAGTGTAGAAAAAAATTGACAGCCCGATCCGAGTAGAGGAACACCAATTTTATGACCATTAAAGCGATTTTCGTCAAAAAAAAATTTTCAAAAAAATTCAATTTTTCTTAGGCAGACTATTTTATTGCAATTTCTTGCACAAAATACACCTAAAAGTGTAGAAAAAAATTGACAGCCCGATCCGAGTAGAGGAACACCAATTTTATGACCATTAAAGCGATTTTCGTCAAAAAAAAATTTTCAAAAAAATTCAATTTTTCTTAGGCAGACTATTTTATTGCAATTTCTTGCACAAAATACACCTAAAAGTGTAGAAAAAAATTGACAGCCCGATCCGAGTAGAGGAACACCAATTTTATGACCATTAAAGCGATTTTCGTCAAAAAAAAATTTTCAAAAAAATTCAATTTTTCTTAGGCAGACTATTTTATTGCAATTTCTTGCACAAAATACACCTAAAAGTGTAGAAAAAAATTGACAGCCCGATCCGAGTAGAGGAACACCAATTTTATGACCATTAAAGCGATTTTCGTCAAAAAAAAATTTTCAAAAAAATTCAATTTTTCTTAGGCAGACTATTTTATTGCAATTTCTTGCACAAAATACACCTAAAAGTGTAGAAAAAAATTGACAGCCCGATCCGAGTAGAGGAACACCAATTTTATGACCATTAAAGCGATTTTCGTCAAAAAAAAATTTTCAAAAAAATTCAATTTTTCTTAGGCAGACTATTTTATTGCAATTTCTTGCACAAAATACACCTAAAAGTGTAGAAAAAAATTGACAGCCCGATCCGAGTAGAGGAACACCAATTTTTTGACCATTAAAGCGATTTTCGTCAAAAAAAAATTTTCAAAAAAATTCAATTTTTCTTAGGCAGACTATTTTATTGCAATTTCTTGCACAAAATACACCTAAAAGTGTAGAAAAAAATTGACAGCCCGATCCGAGTAGAGGAACACCAATTTTATGACCATTAAAGCGATTTTCGTCAAAAAAAAATTTTCAAAAAAATTCAATTTTTCTTAGGCAGACTATTTTATTGCAATTTCTTGCACAAAATACACCTAAAAGTGTAGAAAAAAATTGACAGCCCGATCCGAGTAGAGGAACACCAATTTTATGACCATTAAAGCGATTTTCGTCAAAAAAAAATTTTCAAAAAAATTCAATTTTTCTTAGGCAGACTATTTTATTGCAATTTCTTGCACAAAATACACCTAAAAGTGTAGAAAAAAATTGACAGCCCGATCCGAGTAGAGGAACACCAATTTTATGACCATTAAAGCGATTTTCGTCAAAAAAAAATTTTCAAAAAAATTCAATTTTTCTTAGGCAGACTATTTTATTGCAATTTCTTGCACAAAATACACCTAAAAGTGTAGAAAAAAATTGACAGCCCGATCCGAGTAGAGGAACACCAATTTTATGACCATTAAAGCGATTTTCGTCAAAAAAAAATTTTCAAAAAAATTCAATTTTTCTTAGGCAGACTATTTTATTGCAATTTCTTGCACAAAATACACCTAAAAGTGTAGAAAAAAATTGACAGCCCGATCCGAGTAGAGGAACACCAATTTTTTGACCATTAAAGCGATTTTCGTCAAAAAAAAATTTTCAAAAAAATTCAATTTTTCTTAGGCAGACTATTTTATTGCAATTTCTTGCACAAAATACACCTGAAAGTGTAGAAAAAAATTGACAGCCCGATCCGAGTAGAGGAACACCAATTTTTTGACCATTAAAGCGATTTTCGTCAAAAAAAAATTTTCAAAAAAATTCAATTTTTCTTAGGCAGACTATTTTATTGCAATTTCTTGCACAAAATACACCTGAAAGTGTAGAAAAAAATTGACAGCCCGATCCGAGTAGAGGAACACCAATTTTTTGACCATTAAAGCGATTTTCGTCAAAAAAAAATTTTCAAAAAAATTCAATTTTTCTTAGGCAGACTATTTTATTGCAATTTCTTGCACAAAATACACCTAAAAGTGTAGAAAAAAATTGACAGCCCGATCCGAGTAGAGGAACACCAATTTTTTGACCATTAAAGCGATTTTCGTCAAAAAAAAATTTTCAAAAAAATTCAATTTTTCTTAGGCAGACTATTTTATTGTAATTTCTCTGCACAAAATACACCTGAAAGTGTAGAAAAAAATTGACAGCCCGATCCGAGTAGAGGAACACCAATTTTTTGACCATTAAAGCGATTTTCGTCAAAAAAAAATTTTCAAAAAAATTCAATTTTTCTTAGGCAGACTATTTTATTGCAATTTCTTGCACAAAATACACCTGAAAGTGTAGAAAAAAATTGACAGCCCGATCCGAGTAGAGGAACACCAATTTTTTGACCATTAAAGCGATTTTCGTCAAAAAAAAATTTTCAAAAAAATTCAATTTTTCTTAGGCAGACTATTTTATTGCAATTTCTTGCACAAAATACACCTGAAAGTGTAGAAAAAAATTGACAGCCCGATCCGAGTAGAGGAACACCAATTTTTTGACCATTAAAGCGATTTTCGTCAAAAAAAAATTTTCAAAAAAATTCAATTTTTCTTAGGCAGACTATTTTATTGCAATTTCTTGCACAAAATACACCTGAAAGTGTAGAAAAAAATTGACAGCCCGATCCGAGTAGAGGAACACCAATTTTTTGACCATTAAAGCGATTTTCGTCAAAAAAAAATTTTCAAAAAAATTCAATTTTTCTTAGGCAGACTATTTTATTGCAATTTCTTGCACAAAATACACCTGAAAGTGTAGAAAAAAATTGACAGCCCGATCCGAGTAGAGGAACACCAATTTTTTGACCATTAAAGCGATTTTCGTCAAAAAAAAATTTTCAAAAAAATTCAATTTTTCTTAGGCAGACTATTTTATTGCAATTTCTTGCACAAAATACACCTAAAAGTGTAGAAAAAAATTGACAGCCCGATCCGAGTAGAGGAACACCAATTTTTTGACCATTAAAGCGATTTTCGTCAAAAAAAAATTTTCAAAAAAATTCAATTTTTCTTAGGCAGACTATTTTATTGCAATTTCTTGCACAAAATACACCTAAAAGTGTAGAAAAAAATTGACAGCCCGATCCGAGTAGAGGAACACCAATTTTTTGACCATTAAAGCGATTTTCGTCAAAAAAAAATTTTCAAAAAAATTCAATTTTTCTTAGGCAGACTATTTTATTGCAATTTCTTGCACAAAATACACCTGAAAGTGTAGAAAAAAATTGACAGCCCGATCCGAGTAGAGGAACACCAATTTTTTGACCATTAAAGCGATTTTCGTCAAAAAAAAATTTTCAAAAAAATTCAATTTTTCTTAGGCAGACTATTTTATTGCAATTTCTTGCACAAAATACACCTGAAAGTGTAGAAAAAAATTGACAGCCCGATCCGAGTAGAGGAACACCAATTTTTTGACCATTAAAGCGATTTTCGTCAAAAAAAAATTTTCAAAAAAATTCAATTTTTCTTAGGCAGACTATTTTATTGTATTTTTCTGCACAAAATACACCTGAAAGTGTAGAAAAAAATTGACAGCCCGATCCGAGTAGAGGAACACCAATTTTTTGACCATTAAAGCGATTTTCGTCAAAAAAAAATTTTCAAAAAAATTCAATTTTTCTTAGGCAGACTATTTTATTGCAATTTCTTGCACAAAATACACCTGAAAGTGTAGAAAAAAATTGACAGCCCGATCCGAGTAGAGGAACACCAATTTTTTGACCATTAAAGCGATTTTCGTCAAAAAAAAATTTTCAAAAAAATTCAATTTTTCTTAGGCAGACTATTTTATTCCAATTTCTTGCACAAAATACACCTAAAAGTGTAGAAAAAAATTGACAGCCCGATCCGAGTAGAGGAACACCAATTTTTTGACCATTAAAGCGATTTTCGTCAAAAAAAAATTTTCAAAAAAATTCAATTTTTCTTAGGCAGACTATTTTATTCCAATTTCTTGCACAAAATACACCTAAAAGTGTAGAAAAAAATTGACAGCCCGATCCGAGTAGAGGAACACCAATTTTTTGACCATTAAAGCGATTTTCGTCAAAAAAAAATTTTCAAAAAAATTCAATTTTTCTTAGGCAGACTATTTTATTGCAATTTCTTGCACAAAATACACCTGAAAGTGTAGAAAAAAATTGACAGCCCGATCCGAGTAGAGGAACACCAATTTTTTGACCATTAAAGCGATTTTCGTCAAAAAAAAATTTTCAAAAAAATTCAATTTTTCTTAGGCAGACTATTTTATTGCAATTTCTTGCACAAAATACACCTGAAAGTGTAGAAAAAAATTGACAGCCCGATCCGAGTAGAGGAACACCAATTTTTTGACCATTAAAGCGATTTTCGTCAAAAAAAAATTTTCAAAAAAATTCAATTTTTCTTAGGCAGACTATTTTATTGCAATTTCTTGCACAAAATACACCTGAAAGTGTAGAAAAAAATTGACAGCCCGATCCGAGTAGAGGAACACCAATTTTTTGACCATTAAAGCGATTTTCGTCAAAAAAAAATTTTCAAAAAAATTCAATTTTTCTTAGGCAGACTATTTTATTGCAATTTCTTGCACAAAATACACCTGAAAGTGTAGAAAAAAATTGACAGCCCGATCCGAGTAGAGGAACACCAATTTTTTGACCATTAAAGCGATTTTCGTCAAAAAAAAATTTTCAAAAAAATTCAATTTTTCTTAGGCAGACTATTTTATTTCAATTTCTTGCACAAAATACACCTACAAGTGTAGAAAAAAATTGACAGCCCGATCCGAGTAGAGGAACACCAATTTTTTGACCATTAAAGCGATTTTCGTCAAAAAAAAATTTTCAAAAAAATTCAATTTTTCTTAGGCAGACTATTTTATTGCAATTTCTTGCACAAAATACACCTGAAAGTGTAGAAAAAAATTGACAGCCCGATCCGAGTAGAGGAACACCAATTTTTTGACCATTAAAGCGATTTTCGTCAAAAAAAAATTTTCAAAAAAATTCAATTTTTCTTAGGCAGACTATTTTATTGCATTTTCCTGCACAAAATACACCTGAAAGTGTAGAAAAAAATTGACAGCCCGATCCGAGTAGAGGAACACCAATTTTTTGACCATTAAAGCGATTTTCGTCAAAAAAAAATTTTCAAAAAAATTCAATTTTTCTTAGGCAGACTATTTTATTGTATTTTCTTGCACAAAATACACCTGAAAGTGTAGAAAAAAATTGACAGCCCGATCCGAGTAGAGGAACACCAATTTTTTGACCATTAAAGCGATTTTCGTCAAAAAAAAATTTTCAAAAAAATTCAATTTTTCTTAGGCAGACTATTTTATTCCAATTTCTTGCACAAAATACACCTAAAAGTGTAGAAAAAAATTGACAGCCCGATCCGAGTAGAGGAACACCAATTTTTTGACCATTAAAGCGATTTTCGTCAAAAAAAAATTTTCAAAAAAATTCAATTTTTCTTAGGCAGACTATTTTATTTCAATTTCTTGCACAAAATACACCTGAAAGTGTAGAAAAAAATTGACAGCCCGATCCGAGTAGAGGAACACCAATTTTTTGACCATTAAAGCGATTTTCGTCAAAAAAAAATTTTCAAAAAAATTCAATTTTTCTTAGGCAGACTATTTTATTTCAATTTCTTGCACAAAATACACCTGAAAGTGTAGAAAAAAATTGACAGCCCGATCCGAGTAGAGGAACACCAATTTTTTGACCATTAAAGCGATTTTCGTCAAAAAAAAATTTTCAAAAAAATTCAATTTTTCTTAGGCAGACTATTTTATTTCAATTTCTTGCACAAAATACACCTGAAAGTGTAGAAAAAAATTGACAGCCCGATCCGAGTAGAGGAACACCAATTTTTTGACCATTAAAGCGATTTTCGTCAAAAAAAAATTTTCAAAAAAATTCAATTTTTCTTAGGCAGACTATTTTATTGTATTTTTCTGCACAAAATACACCTGAAAGTGTAGAAAAAAATTGACAGCCCGATCCGAGTAGAGGAACACCAATTTTTTGACCATTAAAGCGATTTTCGTCAAATAAAAATTTTCAAAAAAATTCAATTTTTCTTAGGCAGACTATTTTATTGTATTTTTCTGCACAAAATACACCTGAAAGTGTAGAAAAAAATTGACAGCCCGATCCGAGTAGAGGAACACCAATTTTTTGACCATTAAAGCGATTTTCGTCAAAAAAAAATTTTCAAAAAAATTCAATTTTTTTAGGCAGACTATTTTATTGTATTTTTCTGCACAAAATACACCTGAAAGTGTAGAAAAAAATTGACAGCCCGATCCGAGTAGAGGAACACCAATTTTTTGACCATTAAAGCGATTTTCGTCAAAAAAAAATTTTCAAAAAAATTCAATTTTTCTTAGGCAGACTATTTTATTCCAATTTCTTGCACAAAATACACCTACAAGTGTAGAAAAAAATTGACAGCCCGATCCGAGTAGAGGAACACCAATTTTTTGACCATTAAAGCGATTTGGGTCAAAAAAAAATTTTCAAAAAAATTCAATTTTTCTTAGGCAGACTATTTTATTCCAATTTCTTGCACAAAATACACCTACAAGTGTAGAAAAAAATTGACAGCCCGATCCGAGTAGAGGAACACCAATTTTTTGACCATTAAAGCGATTTTCGTCAAAAAAAAATTTTCAAAAAAATTCAATTTTTCTTAGGCAGACTATTTTATTGTATTTTTCTGCACAAAATACACCTGAAAGTGTAGAAAAAAATTGACAGCCCGATCCGAGTAGAGGAACACCAATTTTTTGACCATTAAAGCGATTTTCGTCAAAAAAAAATTTTCAAAAAAATTCAATTTTTCTTAGGCAGACTATTTTATTGCAATTTCTTGCACAAAATACACCTGAAAGTGTAGAAAAAAATTGACAGCCCGATCCGAGTAGAGGAACAGCAATTTTTTGACCATTAAAGCGATTTTCGTCAAAAAAAAATTTTCAAAAAAATTCAATTTTTCTTAGGCAGACTATTTTATTGTATTTTTCTGCACAAAATACACCTGAAAGTGTAGAAAAAAATTGACAGCCCGATCCGAGTAGAAGAACACCAATTTTTTGACCATTAAAGCGATTTTCGTCAAATAAAAATTTTCAAAAAAATTCAATTTTTCTTAGGCAGACTATTTTATTGTATTTTTCTGCACAAAATACACCTGAAAGTGTAGAAAAAAATTGACAGCCCGATCCGAGTAGAGGAACACCAATTTTTTGACCATTAAAGCGATTTTCGTCAAAAAAAAATTTTCAAAAAAATTCAATTTTTCTTAGGCAGACTATTTTATTGTATTTTTCTGCACAAAATACACCTGAAAGTGTAGAAAAAAATTGACAGCCCGATCCGAGTAGAGGAACACCAATTTTTTGACCATTAAAGCGATTTTCGTCAAAAAAAAATTTTCAAAAAAATTCAATTTTTCTTAGGCAGACTATTTTATTCCAATTTCTTGCACAAAATACACCTACAAGTGTAGAAAAAAATTGACAGCCCGATCCGAGTAGAGGAACACCAATTTTTTGACCATTAAAGCGATTTTCGTCAAATAAAAATTTTCAAAAAAATTTAATTTTTCTTAGGCAGACTATTTTATTGTATTTTTCTGCACAAAATACACCTGAAAGTGTAGAAAAAAATTGACAGCCCGATCCGACTAGAGGAACACCAATTTTTTGACCATTAAAGCGATTTTCGTCAAAAAAAAATTTTCAAAAAAATTCAATTTTTCTTAGGCAGACTATTTTATTTCAATTTCTTGCACAAAATACAACTACAAGTGTAGAAAAAAATTGACAGCCCGATCCGAGTAGAGGAACACCAATTTTTTGACCATTAAAGCGATTTTCGTCAAAAAAAAATTTTCAAAAAAATTTAATTTTTCTTAGGCAGACTATTTTATTGTATTTTTCTGCACAAAATACACCTGAAAGTGTAGAAAAAAATTGACAGCCCTATCCCAGTAGAGGAACACCAATTTTTTGACCATTAAAGCGATTTTCGTCAAAAAAAAATTTTCAAAAAAATTCAATTTTTCTTAGGCAGACTATTTTATTGTATTTTTCTGCACAAAATACACCTGAAAGTGTAGAAAAAATTGACAGCCCGATCCGAGTAGAGGAACACCAATTTTTTGACCATTAAAGCGATTTTCGTCAAATAAAAATTTTCAAAAAAATTCAATTTTTCTTAGGCAGACTATTTTATTTCAATTTCTTGCACAAAATACACCTACAAGTGTAGAAAAAAATTGACAGCCCGATCCGAGTAGAGGAACACCAATTTTTTGACCATTAAAGCGATTTTCGTCAAAAAAAAATTTAAAAAAAAATTCAATTTTTCTTAGCCAGACTATTTTATTCCAATTTCTTGCACAAAATACACCTACAAGTGTAGAAAAAAATTGACAGCCCGATCCGAGTAGAGGAACACCAATTTTTTGACCATTAAAGCGATTTTCGTCAAAAAAAAATTTTCAAAAAAATTCAATTTTTCTTAGGCAGACTATTTTATTTTAATTTCTTGCACAAAATACACCTACAAGTGTAGAAAAAAATTGACAGCCCGATCCGAGTAGAGGAACACCAATTTTTTGACCATTAAAGCGATTTTCGTCAAATAAAAATTTTCAAAAAAATTCAATTTTTCTTAGGCAGACTATTTTATTCCAATTTCTTGCACAAAATACACCTACAAGTGTAGAAAAAAATTGACAGCCCGATTCGAGTAGAGGAACACCAATTTTTTGACCATTGAAGCGATTTTCGTCAAAAAAAAATTTAAAAAAAAATTCAATTTTTCTTAGGCAGACTATTTTATTCTAATTTCTTGCACAAAATACACCTACAAGTGTAGAAAAAAATTGACAGCCCGATCCGAGTAGAGGAACACCAATTTTTTGACCATTAAAGCGATTTTCGTCAAAAAAAAATTTTCAAAAAAATTCAATTTTTCTTAGGCAGACTATTTTATTTCAATTTCTTGCACAAAATACACCTGAAAGTGTAGAAAAAAATTGACAGCCCGATCCGAGTAGAGGAACACCAATTTTTTGACCATTAAAGCGATTTTCGTCAAAAAAAAATTTTCAAAAAAATTCAATTTTTCTTAGGCAGACTATTTTATTGTATTTTTCTGCACAAAATACACCTGAAAGTGTAGAAAAAAATTGACAGCCCGATCCGAGTAGAGGAACTCCAATTTTTTGACCATTAAAGCGATTTTCGTCAAAAAAAAATTTTCAAAAAAATTCAATTTTTCTTAGGCAGACTATTTTATTGCAATTTCTTGCACAAAATACACCTGAAAGTGTAGAAAAAAATTGACAGCCCGATCCGAGTAGAGGAACACCAATTTTTTGACCATTAAAGCGATTTTCGTCAAAAAAAATTTTCAAAAAAATTCAATTTTTCTTAGGCAGACTATTTTATTGTATTTTTCTGCACAAAATACACCTGAAAGTGTAGAAAAAAATTGACAGCCCTATCCGAGTAGAGGAACACCAATTTTTTGACCATTAAAGCGATTTTCGTCAAAAAAAAATTTTCAAAAAAATTCAATTTTTCTTAGGCAGACTATTTTATTTCAATTTCTTGCACAAAATACACCTGAAAGTGTAGAAAAAAATTGACAGCCCTATCCGAGTAGAGGAACACCAATTTTTTGACCATTAAAGCGATTTTCGTCAAAAAAAAATTTTCAAAAAAATTCAATTTTTCTTAGGCAGACTATTTTATTTCAATTTCTTGCACAAAATACACCTGAAAGTGTAGAAAAAAATTGACAGCCCGATTCGAGTAGAGGAACACCAATTTTTTGACCATTAAAGCGATTTTCGTCAAAAAAAAATTTTCAAAAAAATTCAATTTTTCTTAGGCAGACTATTTTATTGCAATTTCTTGCACAAAATACACCTGAAAGTGTAGAAAAAAATTGACAGCCCGATCCGAGTAGAGGAACAGCAATTTTTTGACCATTAAAGCGATTTTCGTCAAAAAAAAATTTTCAAAAAAATTCAATTTTTCTTAGGCAGACTATTTTATTGTATTTTTCTGCACAAAATACACCTGAAAGTGTAGAAAAAAATTGACAGCCCGATCCGAGTAGAAGAACACCAATTTTTTGACCATTAAAGCGATTTTCGTCAAATAAAAATTTTCAAAAAAATTCAATTTTTCTTAGGCAGACTATTTTATTGTATTTTTCTGCACAAAATACACCTGAAAGTGTAGAAAAAAATTGACAGCCCGATCCGAGTAGAGGAACACCAATTTTTTGACCATTAAAGCGATTTTCGTCAAAAAAAAATTTTCAAAAAAATTCAATTTTTCTTAGGCAGACTATTTTATTGTATTTTTCTGCACAAAATACACCTGAAAGTGTAGAAAAAAATTGACAGCCCGATCCGAGTAGAGGAACACCAATTTTTTGACCATTAAAGCGATTTTCGTCAAAAAAAAATTTTCAAAAAAATTCAATTTTTCTTAGGCAGACTATTTTATTCCAATTTCTTGCACAAAATACACCTACAAGTGTAGAAAAAAATTGACAGCCCGATCCGAGTAGAGGAACACCAATTTTTTGACCATTAAAGCGATTTTCGTCAAATAAAAATTTTCAAAAAAATTTAATTTTTCTTAGGCAGACTATTTTATTGTATTTTTCTGCACAAAATACACCTGAAAGTGTAGAAAAAAATTGACAGCCCGATCCGACTAGAGGAACACCAATTTTTTGACCATTAAAGCGATTTTCGTCAAAAAAAAATTTTCAAAAAAATTCAATTTTTCTTAGGCAGACTATTTTATTTCAATTTCTTGCACAAAATACAACTACAAGTGTAGAAAAAAATTGACAGCCCGATCCGAGTAGAGGAACACCAATTTTTTGACCATTAAAGCGATTTTCGTCAAAAAAAAATTTTCAAAAAAATTTAATTTTTCTTAGGCAGACTATTTTATTGTATTTTTCTGCACAAAATACACCTGAAAGTGTAGAAAAAAATTGACAGCCCTATCCCAGTAGAGGAACACCAATTTTTTGACCATTAAAGCGATTTTCGTCAAAAAAAAATTTTCAAAAAAATTCAATTTTTCTTAGGCAGACTATTTTATTGTATTTTTCTGCACAAAATACACCTGAAAGTGTAGAAAAAATTGACAGCCCGATCCGAGTAGAGGAACACCAATTTTTTGACCATTAAAGCGATTTTCGTCAAATAAAAATTTTCAAAAAAATTCAATTTTTCTTAGGCAGACTATTTTATTTCAATTTCTTGCACAAAATACACCTACAAGTGTAGAAAAAAATTGACAGCCCGATCCGAGTAGAGGAACACCAATTTTTTGACCATTAAAGCGATTTTCGTCAAAAAAAAATTTAAAAAAAAATTCAATTTTTCTTAGCCAGACTATTTTATTCCAATTTCTTGCACAAAATACACCTACAAGTGTAGAAAAAAATTGACAGCCCGATCCGAGTAGAGGAACACCAATTTTTTGACCATTAAAGCGATTTTCGTCAAAAAAAAATTTTCAAAAAAATTCAATTTTTCTTAGGCAGACTATTTTATTTTAATTTCTTGCACAAAATACACCTGAAAGTGTAGAAAAAAATTGACAGCCCGATTCGAGTAGAGGAACACCAATTTTTTGACCATTGAAGCGATTTTCGTCAAAAAAAAATTTAAAAAAAAATTCAATTTTTCTTAGGCAGACTATTTTATTCTAATTTCTTGCACAAAATACACCTACAAGTGTAGAAAAAAATTGACAGCCCGATCCGAGTAGAGGAACACCAATTTTTTGACCATTAAAGCGATTTTCGTCAAAAAAAAATTTTCAAAAAAATTCAATTTTTCTTAGGCAGACTATTTTATTGTATTTTTCTGCACAAAATACACCTGAAAGTGTAGAAAAAAATTGACAGCCCGATCCGAGTAGAGAAACACCAATTTTTTGACCATTAAAGCGATTTTCGTCAAAAAAAAATTTTCAAAAAAATTCAATTTTTCTTAGGCAGACTATTTTATTTCAATTTCTTGCACAAAATACACCTGAAAGTGTAGAAAAAAATTGACAGCCCGATCCGAGTAGAGGAACACCAATTTTTTGACCATTAAAGCGATTTTCGTCAAAAAAAAATTTTCAAAAAAATTCAATTTTTCTTAGGCAGACTATTTTATTGTATTTTTCTGCACAAAATACACCTGAAAGTGTAGAAAAAAATTGACAGCCCGATCCGAGTAGAGGAACTCCAATTTTTTGACCATTAAAGCGATTTTCGTCAAAAAAAATTTTCAAAAAAATTCAATTTTTCTTAGGCAGACTATTTTATTGTATTTTTCTGCACAAAATACACCTGAAAGTGTAGAAAAAAATTGACAGCCCGATCCGAGTAGAGGAACTCCAATTTTTTGACCATTAAAGCGATTTTCGTCAAAAAAAATTTTCAAAAAAATTCAATTTTTCTTAGGCAGACTATTTTATTGTATTTTTCTGCACAAAATACACCTGAAAGTGTAGAAAAAAATTGACAGCCCTATCCGAGTAGAGGAACACCAATTTTTTGACCATTAAAGCGATTTTCGTCAAAAAAAAATTTTCAAAAAAATTCAATTTTTCTTAGGCAGACTATTTTATTTCAATTTCTTGCACAAAATACACCTGAAAGTGTAGAAAAAAATTGACAGCCCTATCCGAGTAGAGGAACACCAATTTTTTGACCATTAAAGCGATTTTCGTCAAAAAAAAATTTTCAAAAAAATTCAATTTTTCTTAGGCAGACTATTTTATTTCAATTTCTTGCACAAAATACACCTGAAAGTGTAGAAAAAAATTGACAGCCCGATCCGAGTAGAGGAACACCAATTTTTTGACCATTAAAGCGATTTTCGTCAAAAAAAATTTTCAAAAAAATTCAATTTTTCTTAGGCAGACTATTTTATTCCAATTTCTTGCACAAAATACACCTACAAGTGTAGAAAAAAATTGACAGCCCGATTCGAGTAGAGGAACACCAATTTTTTGACCATTAAAGCGATTTTCGTCAAAAAAAAATTTTCAAAAAAATTCAATTTTTCTTAGGCAGACTATTTTATTTCAATTTCTTGCACAAAATACACCTGAAAGTGTAGAAAAAAATTGACAGCCCGATCCGAGTAGAGGAACACCAATTTTTTGACCATTAAAGCGATTTTCGTCAAAAAAAATTTTCAAAAAAATTCAATTTTTCTTAGGCAGACTATTTTATTCCAATTTCTTGCACAAAATACACCTACAAGTGTAGAAAAAAATTGACAGCCCGATTCGAGTAGAGGAACACCAATTTTTTGACCATTAAAGCGATTTTCGTCAAAAAAAAATTTTCAAAAAAATTCAATTTTTCTTAGGCAGACTATTTTATTTCAATTTCTTGCACAAAATACACCTGAAAGTGTAGAAAAAAATTGACAGCCCGATCCGAGTAGAGGAACACCAATTTTTTGACCATTAAAGCGATTTTCGTCAAAAAAAATTTTCAAAAAAATTCAATTTTTCTTAGGCAGACTATTTTATTCCAATTTCTTGCACAAAATACACCTACAAGTGTAGAAAAAAATTGACAGCCCGATTCGAGTAGAGGAACACCAATTTTTTGACCATTAAAGCGATTTTCGTCAAAAAAAAATTTTCAAAAAAATTCAATTTTTCTTAGGCAGACTATTTTATTTCAATTTCTTACATTTTCCCCTTCCGAAAAAGGGAAATCATAAAATAGTTACAAATTACCAAAAAATTGGAAATTTATTTTCTTGTATATCCTAAAGGTTGGGTGTAGATAAAAATGTATATGATTTCTATTCAGTTTAATACAGTTGTCCAATCAGATACGTATCAATTTTTTTTCTTCTTAGGGAATGAGACTATAGGAAATAAGAGACAGAGAAAGGGGAAAAAAAGAAAAAAAATATTTTCCTAAAAATCCATAAACTTCGATATACCAGCTGTATATAGATACATATATCTATATATATGTATAAAGTGCGTGTAAGAGTCCGTAACTAATAGAGTCATTGAAATTTTTGCCTCCGGGTTCCAATCGTTATATTCAAACGGTGACGCAAGAATTTAATAATTTGGCAAAGACTCTTTTGAAATTGCCGACTTTCTTTCTACAATCATACTTTTACATCTTTGAAAATCTAAGATTAAATGATATTATAACAGAGTGCGGTATGTATACGAGATACCAACTTTTTACTATTCTTCATCACAAACCATTTCACATTCGAATTAATTAGAAAAATCAATTTAAAAACTATATTCATTTTTTTAAAATTTTTTCTAATTAACTTTTTTGCAATTAAAACATGTTTTTTTTGGGAAATTTCTAATGCAAGAATAATAAAAATTATTAATATTATTATTTATAATATGTACCATTATTGCCTTATTTAAAAAAAGGGGTTTTGTTCAGGGTCAAGATAGTTTTCCTATTTTGAAAAAAAGATGAAAATAAAACAAAATTTTTTAATTTACAATAGTTGGGGGGAACTCAACTCCCCCATCATAGGAAATTAACTCTCAAATTTGGAAAACTGGACAGTACCCCAATAGGGCCACATTTCATCAAATGTTTATAAATATATTTTTCATAGAAGTTATTAACATAAGTAATTACCGTATAAGAAAGAACTAGTAATTCCTACGACGAATCTATCAGCGTGTAGAAATTGCCCTATCAGGGTCCTAGTAGGGAATGAAACGCTGATCAGGGTCAAACCAGGACAACCAGAAAATTTGGATTTTCTAATCAGGGTCACATCAGGCGCGGCGTTTTATTCTCTAATAGGGCAGCTTAATCCTGCCCCGATCTGGGCCCTAGCAAAATTTCCACACAGGGTTAAATAAGGCCTAAATTATAGTTTTAAATTTGGTTCAATGAAGGTTAAATTAAAACCAATTAGATCTATATAGTTGGTTTTAACTTAAAATTTATTGAACCTAATTTAAAACTAATTTAAGCCTTATTTAAACCTCATTTAACCCTTTTAAAACCTTATTTAAAGCAATAAATCGAGCAATTGTTCTCCCATACAATATCGGAAAAATATAATCTTCAATTTTTTTTTTTTTTGCCTCTATTACAATTTGGTGCCACTTTCGTCCCTCTCTCATTAGCAAAATAATAACCAATTTTTGTTCACATTCTTTTCTCGTAATTCGCACTTTATGTTTTGAACATCACACAAACATACATATATATATATATATATATATAGTGGTGCTCGCGAACAAACGGTGCCGACAAGTTAATGGAGAGAGAAAAACCTCAAAAAGGGACCAAGTCCCAAAAAGATATAATGTGACATATATGTGAAAGAGTGAGAACGAGTGATCATAAAGTAGCGGAATTTTACGGTCTTATAATTTCATTAAAATTCCCGCGCTATACACGAATATAATATTAAGTGTATATATATATATATATAGAAGTCGGGGGTCCGCGGTCATCGTTTCAAAAAAGAGATGAGAGGTTCGCCCTTGTCGTTAGCCGTTTTTACGATTTCTCGTGTATATATGTATACCGCGTGTGCGAAATATCCCTTCTTCAAAAAAAAAAAAAAAAAAAATTTATATATATAGTGGATGGAGGTGTAAGTCCCCAAAAAATATTTCTCTCTTATCTGTAAATCGGCATCGCGCGCGGACGCATAGTGCGTGCGTGTGCATATATATATATATATATATACACATCCCGCATCGATAAAAACTTCTTACAACCTTTTAAACAAATCTTTAAAAGATCGCTGATCATGTTCCTTTCGTTTCGACAAGGGGAAACACTCTTCTCCCCACCCCTTTACCTTTCTTTTAACATTTTGGGCCTTATATATATATATATATATATATATATATATATATCTTTTGTTACTTTTGGCATTTCAGGAAAAATTTATTCTTGTAGTATACAAAAACAGAATTATTGTATATATATACGATATACTTTTGTTCATATTTTTCTGATTTTTTTTTCATAAGGCCCATTTCAAAAATGGGTCTTATTTTTTTTATTTCCTTATATTATTACTTTCCTAAAGTGTATTTATATAAACTATTTTTACATATTTCACAGTTATATTTGTGTATATAGAGACTTTAGGTAAGGCCCACTTTAATTTGGGCCTTATGGATTTTTTTTATTTACTTATTCTATTATACTTTCCTAAAATGTGTATTAATTTTTACACATTTAATTGCTATATCTGTGCGTATATCGAGGCTTTAGGTATAAGGCCCATTTTAAAAATGGGCCTTATATTGTATATATTAAGCAGTGGTTTACTTTTACTTATTTCTAATTTAATAATTGTAAATAGTATAATAATAGTAATTACTATTTTAGATAATTAATAGTTAAAAATTTATTTTTCACACGTCTATTTTATGGGCCCATATATGTTGTTCTGGGCCTTAAAGATATATGTATATTTTATTTTTTTATTTACTTATAATATTATTATCTATTGTGAAATGTATAATCGATTTTTATACATTATTAACATCTAGACTATGACAGTTAGTAATTGCATATCTAACAGGCCCAAAATAATGGGCCTTTTTATATGTACATATATATATATATATATATATATAAAATATACCTGAAATATTAATATATCTTTTAATTTTTAGAGAAATCTTTTATTTTAAATTGTTTCCAAAATTATATGCGCTTTCATCATATATGCGGGGATACACACATATATATCTCTAAAATGGGCCCATATGGCCCAAAAATTTAATAGGTGTGTATATCTGAAATTCCTCAATTTTTAAGAGAGAAGTTTAAAAAAAAAATAAATTTTCCCTGCATAATTTTTTTCTCACCTCATATAAAGTGTCTATAAATGGAGCTAATAACACATGAGACCCCATATTTTTTTTCCAAATTGGGCCTTATGTTCCATTTTTAACATATATATATATATATATATATATATATATACTTTTACAAGTTCTTCAAAGATTAATGATACAGTTATTTTGTTGTGTAGTGTTTTATGAGTTATATGGGGCTTTCTATATATATATATATATAACACGGTCCCTTATTTTAATTTTATTTGGGCCTTATTTTTTGCATTTTATTTCTAGAATTTTAAAAATTTTTTTAAATTATTAAAAACTCGCACAAAAATATATTCCGCGTAATTAAAAAAAACTATATAAAACCAGAATAAAATAAGGCCCTAATTTTACCTTTGGGCCTTATTTTATTCTTTCAAAAAAAAGGGAGAAAAAAATTCGATTCACTTCGAAAAAAATATATTTTCGTACAAATGAGTCTTTGATATATCGTTCGAGGCTTAGTTTTTACTTATATATATATATAAGGCCCCTTACTATTTGGGCGCATTAAAATATATTATTTTGCAAAAAAAGAATTTAATTTTCAAATTCTCGACTCTTTTAACGAATTTTTTTTTTTTTATTAAATTTATTATTTCTATGTTTATCACCCTTTTGCCCTCAAGGAAATAATTTCAAATTTGGGCCTTAAATATATATATATTAGTATATCATTTTGAGAGAATATTTTGTAAAAAAAAATACATTAAAATTATTTTCTCGCCTCACGCAGTGCTTCCCACATATATGTAAATGTAATAATGGGGGATATAATATACACCTTTCCCCCTCTCTTTTGGGCCTTATGATATCATTTTTAAAAATATTTTTATAATATACACCACACAGGATGTGATCCCATTTGAAGTTAAATTCTCATTTCAGAAAATTGATAAAAATTTCGTTCACAAGAGAAAGAGAGAGAGAGAGAGAGAGACGATAAAAACGATTTTGGCCTTCATTTTGTGAAACAAAAAAAAAAAGAAAAGAAGATGAGAGGCAAAAAAAAAAGATTGGACGTCCTCAAAGATTGTAAACACATAAAAATTCTCTCAAGATTCTATCTTCGAATTGCCTATTAAAAAAGCATTTGGCAATTCGTCGACGTCATTAATTCGTTCTCTCTTTCATTTCTTTTTTTTTTCCTAAAAAAGGTGTCCCCGTTGCTAATTACTCATTGTGTACGCGAAAATGACTCGCACCAGAGAGAAAGAGAGAGAGAGAAATGTGTGTACGCTTATCCGGCTCATTATCGTGTGTTTTGCACGTTGTTGTTGTTCATTTTTGGGACTGTGAGTTGCATGAAAGTAACTTTTTTTATTATCGATTGCAATGGGCCTTTTTTTGGTATATGGGGCCTCTGAACGGCGTCTCTCTCTCTCTCTCTCTGTCTCTTTCTCTCTCGATGGTGGTCTATCATTATGGACTCGCGTGCGCTGCCCTCGGTTATTCTGGTCTCTCCTCGCTTGCTTCCCCTTCTCCTCTCTCTCTCTCTCACTACTGCGGACCCCGGAGGCTGGGACGCAAGGCCCCGAATGTAGTATACGCACGTACCAGTGTTCCTGGAGTGGGGAGGGACGAGGTCCAGCACGAGCTCCTTCTTCTCTCTCTCTCTCTCTCTCTCTCTCTCTCTCTCTCTCTCTCTCACTCTCAATTCTCTCTTTCTTTTGCCACAAGATTCGCGGCTACAAAACGGATCGAAAACTTTGCACACACATACGGGAGCATAACTCTTCTTTTTTTTTCCCTCAAAGAAATTGAGGCTGCGCGTCTCGGGGGAAATCGACCCAAATGAAGGTAAAAATTTTTTGATCGTCACTATATATATATATATATATATATATATATATATACACAATATAATACACTTCGCGCGAGGCACGTGTGTCGAATTATATATATATATATATATGTATATTGCGATAAAACAATAAAAGTTAAAAAAAAATTTTCACGCATGCGTTTAGACAGAGAGAAAGAGAGAATTATTACTAATTTTTTTTTTTTGGTTATGTTTTACGATTTAGTTTTCATTAAAAAACATTTTCTGCACGCCCCGGTCATCTGAAACAAAAAAATAAATCTATTATTAGAAAAAATAGTAGAAAATACAATTTTGGGCCTTGTTTTACCATATATATTTATAATGCTCGCCGTTGATGCGGTCCGCATTTGAAACAAAAAGCAAATCTATATATTAGAAAAAAATAGAGAAAAATACAATTTTTGGCCTTTATTAATTCACGAAATTATTTTGCCTCCACCGTTGATGGTCGCATCTGAAACAAAAAATAAATAGGAGAAATACAATTTTGAACATTGTTTTACAAAATTATTCTTCTTGCCGTTGATGGTCAAATACATATCTGAAACACAAAAAAAAAAAAATTATTAGAGAAAAAAACAAATTTTGGACCTTATATATTATTTTACCAAATTTATTCCGCGCTCGCCATTGATATACAATCATCTGAAACAAAAAAATTCAATTATTAAAAATAGCAAAAATACAATTTTGAATCTTATATATATTGTTTAACAAAAATTATTTCCCATTGATATGGTCGCGCATCTGGAACCAAAAAACCTACTATTATATAATAAAAAGACAAAAAAAAAATTTTTTCCTTACAATTTTGTGTCTTTTTTATATTTTATAAAAAGGAAATTTCGTTTATTTTATAGTACACTATAATTCGAAAGTTTGACACCTCCTATACGACTATACATGTGGTGTTCTTTTTTTTTGTATAAACGAAAATTACAACTTTATGTAGGCAATAAAACTATAATTATTAGAAAAAAAAAACTTTTTTTTTTCGACCCTATTTTTGTGTTTATTGGTATTGTTAAGAATGAAATAATATACAAAACTCGGATTTTGTGACTTTTTCGAGGTGACAGGAAGTTAAAGCCAAAAAGTTTCACGTAAGAAAAGAATAGAATTGGAAAAGTAAAGCGCGCAGGTACTATTGGTCGCTTTGTTCGTTATGCAGCTTTAGAAAAAATAAGAGAGAATAAAATATAACTTGCGTTGAATTTTTCACTGTGTAGGAGGATATGCGTTTGAAAAAAAATGTATAACTTTGTGAGAGTATATATATATATATATATATATATATATATATATATAGTGTGAAAATGCACATGTTTGAAAGCACCACAGAATTTTATTCAACGAAAGTAATATATATTTCCATCTCGCTTCTTCATTTGGGCAAGTAAAAGAGACCAATCGTATGTGTGTATATATGTGAGGATATATATTTGGGCCTTATACACGATGAGAGCGTCCTTTTCTTTCTTTTCGCGTGCCACGGTCCTTTACGATTCGCTGTGCCGCCACCATGCATCGTCTTGGCCGATGCACTATCCCCGAGGGCCTTAAGGCTCATACATATCTAATTTTTATACATATACATATATATGTACATATACGTATATGTATGTGCCACGATCGAAACACACCAGGCCCAAAATGTACGGCGGCATTCACGCTCGGTGCAAAGACCTCCAACTCGCGATATATATATATATATATATATACAACTTATTTTGTTTTATTTATATTTTTTTCAATTGATTAATTCGAAAACTTGTAATTATATACTTTGTATAAATTGGGACTTATTTATATTTATAAATATATTTATAATAATTATTATAAATTATAATAAATATTTTATATATTATAAATTATATATAATAATTTATAATAAATATAAAAAAATTACTTTTTTGTTATTTATTTATTATTATTCATCATTAATATAAAACAACCTTTTTTCAAAACTCTTCACTTTTTCCAAATCATTTTTCCAATATTATCTTTATTGATTACTTTTTTTCTGCCTTGACATCCTGTCTTACCTGAAACAAAAAAAACAATGTTATAAGAGTAGTAAAGTTTGTTTTTGCCTAATTATAATTTTACCTTATTTAGACTAAAAAAAAGAAAAGTACTTTTCTATGCGTTTTTAGGTTAGAAAAACTAATTTAAATAACGCCTCAGTTGTTTCGAATCCGGAAAAAAAATTTAGATTAGCAGAGGTATCGCAGTATAAGGAAAGTTAGTAACTTCAAAATGTCGTCTGCTATCTAAAATTTCGTCTGCTAGTTGTCGGCTAAGTTAGTGTTATACTATAAAATTTTCATTTGACGTAATCAACTAACAACAGCAGACGACATTTGGAAGTTACCAAATTTGCCATATACATCCGACATATCTAACCTAAAAAAAAAACGAAAAAATTATTGTCAACTTGCGTCTAGAAATTAGACCGTTCTTATATATTTAATACGAAAAAATTGTTTTTAATTTATATTTTCTTGTCGAAAAAAAATTCTAAATGCTTAATTTAAATTTAAAAATGTTTTTACGCCACTGGCTATCAAACACATGAGGTCCAGTGTGTGTGGGAACTACTCGAAAAGTTGCTGCTGGCAGCAGCCAACTGGAGGGTCGGGGGCAGTGATTGCTGGGTAGTGGCAGAGCAGTTTTTGGCTGAGGAAGAAGTTAAGGGGGAAAGAGGGGGGAGGGGGGTTGAAAGAAAGGTATATGTACGCTCCTGAAGTATATAGTGGATGATGAACACGCTCGCGCGTGGTACAGCCGCAAGGTTATTCGAAAGAAGAAGTAGAAGAAGAAGAAGAAGACGACGACGACTACGACCAGGAGGAGAAAAAAAGAAAAAGTCAAAGAAAGGATTCGTGAGAGAATAGAGGATGGGTGCAAGGATCGAGATGAGCGAAAGGAAGAGAAAACGTGCGTGCGCGTATATATATATGTACAAAAAAGGGGAAGGAGACTTTGCGCGCGTCTGTCGCGTGGCCAAGTCCTCTATACGCATGCGCATATTTCCTTGTTTTTTTTTTTTATTTTTTGATTCGTTTTACCACAATTTTACTATTTTATAATAAAAAGCAAATAAATCTTTTTTGAGAAAAATTAATTATATAATTTATTTTTTATACCTTAGGGGAAAAAATAATATTAATCGAAATAGTAAAAATTTGTTATCTTCGTATGTTTTAGCAAACATAACCTCAAAAATTAGAACTAATAATGTATTTTTTTTGTTTCAGAGATGACTGGCGACACAAAAAAGAAGATATATTTTGGAAAAAGTGAAGCGGTTTTGAAAAAAAGGTTTGTTTTATATTAATGATGAATAATAAATAATATATTAAGGAAGAACTATAATTCTCTTTTGAGTGATTGTAGGTTAGATTTAAATTATAAATATTTCATAAATTTAAAAAATCCAGGATAATTTTTTCATTTTTTTTTGTCGATCTATATATTAAAACAGCAAAATATTTCGGAACACTTTTTTATATATCAAAAAGTTTTTTTCAATTTTTTTTTGTATTATTTTCTTTTTTTATTTTCTTTTGGTAATTTTATTGTTGAGTATTATTTATTGTAAAACATTTTTTCTATTATTAAATTCACAAAATAAGTATAAAAATGCCCACAATCATGCTCGTTAGAATAAATAAAGTGAATATTATAATTAAAATTGATAATAAATAATTAGTGTCTATAATGTATCAGGAAAAAAAGTGGAACAGGATATATATATATATATTTCGGGATAATTGAAATCAGCAAAAAGTGTATAAAAGTGTAAAATACGTTCAACATTTTGGTATAACGAATGCCAATTATACTCGTACAGTATATATATATATATAAAATTAAAAGATTAAGTGGGTCAATTTGTTTTTTTTTTTGCAAACTCGCGTAACGAGGATTCGCGAAGGCGCCATTTCCGTTTTTAAAAAGGTTTTATTCTTGGTATGAATTTTCGCCGATCATCACGCGTTGTACATATTATATATATACCGGTAAACAAATTGGATTTTGCATTTTGAAGAGAGAAAGAGAGAGAGAAAAAAAAAAGTGGAACGAACATAACCATCGCGTCAATGTATAAAAATATGTATATATACATATGTGTATATGAATGCTGTAACTCACAACGGGATCCAGAGTACTATATACCAAAAGCTTTCATCTCACGTTACAGTCTTACAAGTATTATACCTACTTTCCCTGTTTGGAACATTTTTTTTTTTTTTTGCAGTTTTTTTTGCCAAACCAATAATATGCTTCTGTACAAGAAAAAGCAGACATCAAATAAGATAATTAATTTTTTAATTTCTTAAATACTGTATTTAACGAAAAAAAAGTGGGGAACCGAGACGAACCGCGGCGATTGCTGAGGTTTATTTTTTACTGGGTCCAGATTTAATTATACACAAGTGCATATATATATATGTATATACAAATTTAAAGAAGGGACAGAATATTTATTAAACTGGAATTTTATTTTCCATTTTTAAATTATAGTATTTTGGAATTTTTTTTTATAGAAAAATAGTCGAATCTCTATCGCTGTTTTATATTAGGTATATAAATCTTTCGCTATTATATAGTGAAACCTTTCGCTGTTTCAGATAAATATTTCGCTGTTTTAGGTAAATCTTTCGCTAAGCCAGTGAAAACTTTCGCTATTTCAGGTAAATTTGTCGTTATTCTAACGAAACCTTTAGCTGTTTCAACTAAATCTTTTTCTTTCCATGTTAGTATATATACTCATTATCATCAACAAAAACAAAGAAATAGAAGAATTGAAAATAATCGAAGTTATGATTGAAATATATAAGAGAATTAAAATCCCCGCATCAAAATATGGGTTCTTATACTCTTGATGGTTCAGTTGAAAATTAAGCAAGCTGGTCAGTTCCATAAGAATCAGAAGGGCATATAAATATAGAATCCGCTATCCCGAATGAGTCAAAGCGAGACGAATAAGAGGAGGTCCAGTTGGAATGAAAATTGAAACTCGCGCATTTCGTACGTGCCACGACGTATGGTCTCGTTACACCTACCTTAATGGTATATATATATAAGGCCCCTTCCTGTATATATATATAGAAAAACAGCGGTATATATATATAAGTGTAAGTACCTACTGGCCCCATGCCATTGGGACCTACATATGAGCTCATACCGTGTCCTTCCACCCTTTCGCTTTTGCTTGCTTTTCTATATATATATGTATATGTATAAAAACACGAGCGCGCACAGCTAAACCGTTTTGAGTCGCAGCCCTTTTCTATATACTTTTTTTTGCCTCTCCTTTTGTTCTCGGTTGAGAAACAAAAAACAGAGACCTTAAAGCCGCGGGTAACAAGAGACGACGTAAAACGGGGCCTGCTGGCGCGAGACGACTCTTTAAAGTCGATTCGCCCTCCGAAATCTTTATTTGAATGTATAAATATATATATATATATATATACGAATCGAACACACGTTTTGTATATATATATATATATATATATTTAAAACTAGCATGCGTGCGGAAAAAAGGAGTAATTTTAAATTTACGTTTTATTTATTTCGTATATGGACGTTAGTTTGATTTGCAATTTTAATTCTAATTATTATATACATAAGAGTATAGAATTAGGTAAATCTATATATGTTATAAAATATATTTATAAATATTTTAGAATTATATTTAAATATATATACCCGTGCCAAGGCCCAGATTGGGGCCGGATCAGACTGCCCTATTAGGGAATGAAACGCCGCGCCTGATGTGGCTCTGATTAGGAAATGCATATTTTCTGATCGCTCCTGATCAGGTGTGGCGTTTCATTCCCTAATACGGCCCTAATAGGGTAATTTCTACACGGGTATACTACTACTATACTACTACTATACCACTACTATACTACTACTATACTACTACTATACTTATAATTACTACTACTATACTACTACTACTACCAACACCTTTACTAAATACTGATTCTACGTTACTAATTCTTTTGAATTAGAAAAAAAAATTTTGTTACGATTGAGTTTTCTAATTATTATTTTCTGCAAATACGATTTGGTTTTCTAAAAAACACACTTTCTGCATCAGATAAGCTCCCGCTGTCACCTGAAACGAAAAATAAATTAAGTAAGAATTCAAATATAAAAAATAGAATCTAAACATAACCTCCTTTATACCAAAAACTGTTTTGGCGTAATTCTTGAAAAAATTTTGTTGCAATTGAGATTTCAGTTTGAGTAATTTGATTCTATTTTGTTATCTAAAATCTGTACCATTTTAGCACTTTTCTTTTTACAGTGTTAATTCCAACAGTCTCTTGACCTATGTTCTTGAATTTGGAGGTTATGTTGAACCTATGACCTTGAATTTTAAAGTTATGTTCGTTTTTTCTTTAAGGGGATTTAAGGTCCCTTGATTTTTAAGGTTATATGTTTGACCTAAGGCCTTGAATCCAGAAAACCTATGATCTTGAATTTTGAGGTTAGGTTTTAATTACGACCTCTTGAATCCTGGAGACCTAGGACCTTGAATTTTAAGGTTATGTTCGTTTAAATACCAATATAGGGTTTTATTTCTTGGAAAAAATATCTAAAACTCAATTTTTTTTATCTAAATGAATTCCCCCCCCCAAAAAAAAGAACCACTTTTTAAATTTCATTTACACAAGCTATTTCCTTAAAATGCAGAAATGATCCCTTGCTCCCGCGTATATAAACAAAATTGTGAATAGGATCGAAAAAAGATGATGGGGGGATCGATATACTTTTGCGGTATAGTATATATATATATATATATGCCATGGTTTTTAAAAAGTTTGTCTTTCATCCTAGAAAAATATTATCGCAACCAGAAGCGTATATATATATATTGAGAAATGATTCTTTTGGGGGATCCAGTGGCAATTATGTATATATACTAAATCCAATGTATATATAGTATTATATATTTTTTTCTACATATTATATTCTATATTTCTGTGGCTTACAATACTCCTTACGAACCTCCGAATCACCTTCTTTTTCCCCTCTCACGCCCTCTCTTAAGCACCCTCCCCCCTCCACTGTATCTTCTTTTCGTCAAAGAAGGCTAACTTTGCCTCGTTTGGAGTCTATTCTTCAGGGACTCGCGTTTTCTCTCGGACAATTCTACCCCACGGCGTATATATATATATATATATCACGCCTTTTGCCATTGACCAGTTCTATTCGCAGTACCATTCAATATATATATTTTCATTGTAAATGATGAGCGACGACGCTCGAAAAGAAAAACTAAAAATGACGGGCCGAGGGGTGACATGCGAACGATCCGCGATCCGTCTTTGAAAAAGCCCTATATATATATGAAAATGTATAGAATTTTTACGAATCCGATTTATTTTATTATTCCAAGTATAGAGGTCATTTTTAGAAATATGGCAATTTTTTTTTTTTTTTTTTTTTTGAAATTCAGAAGAGACACCCCTCTTATTATAATAGGTGCGTATAGGTGACAAAATTAATGTGATTTATTTCAAGGGTTCATGAAAAGCAGGTTTTTGAATTTGAAATTATTTTTTGCAAATTATAATTGTGTCAAAAGAAAGAAAAAAAATATACCCAGGGACAATATAAAGCAATAATTTTTGGTTTGAATTGCTTTTTATAGTTATGAATAATTTTCAAAAAAAAAAAAAAATTTAAATAACGAATATAATTTATTGCAATAGGAGAAAGTGATCCACACTGTTCAAATATGCCTAAAGTAGTAAAGATTATAAAAATAGTGGAAAAAATTTTTTGAAACAGTTATATATGTTTCTCTATAGAATAGGTATAAAACTTTCGTTGTTTTAGTGAAAGTGAGTAAAACATATCGCTAATCCAGTGAAACTTATTGCTATTCCAGAGGTAAAGATTATTTATTCCTATTTCAAATGGGGCTCAAGTTAGGATCACGCTAGTTTTCCTATAATTATATGTAACTAGGAAAACTAGCGTGATACTAACCTGAGCCGCATTTGAAATTCGCTAATCCAGTGAAACTTATTGCTGTTCCAGGTAAAGATTTATTTTTCCTATTTCAAGTGGGGCTAGTTTTCCTTAACTATAGGAAAACTAGCGTGATCCTAACTTGAGCCGCATTTGAAATTCGCAAATCCAGTGAAACTTATTGCTGTTCCAGGTAAAGATTTTTTTTCCTATTTCAAATGGGGCTCAAGTTAGGATCACGCTAGTTTTACTAATTATATGTAACTAGGAAAACTAGCGTGATCCTAACTTGAGCCGCATTTGAAATTCGCTAATTCGGTAAAAACTTATTGCTGTACCAGGTACAGATTTTATTTTCCTTTATCAAATGGGGCTTAAGTTAGGATCACGCTAGTTTTCCTAGTTAAGGAAAACTAACTAACTAACTAACTAACTTCAGCCCCATTTGAAATTTATTGAATACTCCGAATACCCGATAAGCTAAAAATAACAATTAGACTAAATATTACAACTAGAAAAACTTGTTGAGATTATGTTTAAAAAAGTAAATTTTTAATTAAAAAAAAAACTTCTGTCGAAAAAAAAAATTATTACTATAATCATCGTTATCATAATAATAGTACAAACGTGTTCTAATTGTAACACGTGGTTGCAATGAACATTTTTCAGATCATAAATCAAGTTCACCCCAAAAACGCAGCATGACTAAAACAGTTCATATACGTATACATATATATACAATTCCAGGAATCGAAATAAGGACAACCCCAATATCAAAGGAAGTGTGACACCCACTGGTTCATGGATGATCGAAAATGAAATGCGCACAAAATCGACCAAATGAATGCTATATATATATATATATATATATATATATATATATACCATTCATTTGGTATTGGTATAGTAAAGATTATACACGATGCCGGTGGTAATTTCACGTGCTATTCAATTTTCAATGCTGGGTCAATACATTTATATAAAAGAGAAAATAGATAAAAAAAAAAAGAGAGAGAGAGAGAGAAAGACCGCAACTTTTGTATCGTCATTAGAGGGGGATGATGATTTTCCAAGGAACAATCAAATTGAACTAAATCCAAAACGAAAATCGTCCTTTTTGTCAATTTCACGTTGTCTATTTTCTCTATTGAATTCTTTCCCTCCCCCTCTCTCTATTTGATATATATTTAAAAATAAATCAAACATTGTTACGGAACTTTAAAATGTATTTAAAACACTATTTTACTATATACATGCTTTTCAACTTTTTTTTCGTATTCTATACAAATTTTATAATATATTGGAAATAAATATTTTTTATGTTATTATTATTTATTTATACAAAGTAATAGTAATTTTTACTGCTATAATACTATTACTATTATTTTTATTATTATTATTATTATTATTATTATTATTATTATTATTATTATAATTAGTACAATTATATTCATTTGAATAAAATTAATTATTGTTTCTTTTAAAAGTAATTTGGTGGCAGCGGTGGGATTTTTTATTTCATTGATAATTACGTTTGTAAATGTGAATTTTATTATAATTATATTATATGTTAATATAATTATTATACTGTAATAAAATTTGAACCTCCCCCCCTTCCTTTGTATATAATAATAATAATATTTATGATTGTTTTATTTTAATAATAATTTGCAATTTGGTGGCAGCGGTGGGATTTTTGACATGCACTGCATCTAATAAAATTATTATTAGGTTAAGATTATATATTTCATATTATATATCAATATAATTATTATATTATAATTATATTACGACCCCCTCCCCTAATTAAGAATAATAATAATAATAATAATAATAATAATATTTATTATTACATTATTATACTAATAATTTGGAATTATTTGGTGGCAGCGGTGGGATTTTTTACTGCATTATATCTGTAGATATAAAGTTATTATAATTATATAATATTAATATAATTGCCCCCTTCTCTAGAATATAAAATTAATCAAAATAATACAAATAATAAATAATAATAATAATAATAATAATAATAACAATAATGATTATTATTATAATTATTTTTCCATTATTTGGCAAAAAATGATTATAATAAATTAAAAATTAATGACAGTAATATTTGTGTTATAAAGCTATAAACAAGTGAAATTCAATAATTAGGTTAATTGTTAAGTAAACATCTATAAATCGTTTTTCCGCTTTTAAAATTTTGCTCTCCCTCTCAATTTTATTTCTTTGTGTTTTCTTTTTTTTTCATATATATATATATATATATACCCATCACATTGGGAAAAATGGGAAGTATCGATTCGCAGCATGATTTTTAAGTACAACAGTATGGGCCTTAGTCAAATATTTGAAGTCACTTCCCGTCTAGTCGATTTTTCAGAGATTCTCACGGCCTAAAGGAGGAAAGAGAAAAAGAAAAAAAAAAAAAAAAAAAAAAAAAATACTCACCTACACGATGCGATGGCACGAACACGCGAGACATCTACACTGATGGATCTGTTCTTTAATACGTCGCGATCTAAATTTCTAAAGAGATCAAAAAAAAGAAAATAAAAAAGAAAAACGCGCGTATTATAAATGTATATATATATATATGTATATATATAAAAAGGGTGTCTCATCATGTTTTTATAAACTATCACGAGAATTTCAATTTTTTTTTCTTTATAAACAACAACTAGTATATTTATCATCAAAAATTATAATAATTATTATTATTATTTGACCTATACACGGCTAAGTGCAAAAAAGTCACGTTTACCGCACACTCGGTCTGACAGACCGGTATTATTTAGTAATCATATATTATTTATTGTTTATTATTATTATTATTATTATTATTATTATTATTATTATTAACCTTCATACCGCTAGATGAAAAAGGCACTTTTACCGCATACTCGGTCTGATGGACCGAGATTGTTTGTTATTTCTTATTATTATATAAATATTTCGGTAATTTATTATTATTATTATGATTATTATTATTAATATTATTATTATTATTACTATGAAAATAATGAATTTAAAAAAAAATAATCCTAAAGTTCTTATTTACTTCAGAAAAAATTTAACAGGAAATAATTTTTTTTTTCACAAAAAAATAAATTTATTCTCAAGAAAAAAATGAATGTTCATTTTAAAATTTATAATATAAAGATCAAATACTAATGATTTTTAGATATGGTAAAAAAAAACATTTGTTAAATATCCGGTGAAAATCTTAAAAAAAAAAAAAAAAAAAAAAAAAAAAAAAAAAAAAAAAAAAATTAGAAATCTTGAGGGAGCAAAAGGGATTGATGTAAAAAAAAATTGTACTAAAAAAAAAATGTAATATAAAAGATTTCGAGAATTATATTTTAAAAAAAAATTTCTTTCTCTTAATATTTATCATTGACACTGATCCATAATATGCGTATATATATATATATATATATATATATATATATATATATATATATATATATATATATATATATATATATATATATATATATATATATATATATATATATATATATAGGACGGAAGTGATTTTTTTCCCATGGATCAAAATTTTTTTTTTGTTTTAATATACTCCACAAAAAAAAACCATTACCCAGGTGGTTACTTTTTTTTCGGTTAAAAAGGTGGAAAGAGGGGGAGGAGGGTTATTTTTGACAAGGGATCGATTATTATTAATATCTTGTATAATTTTCCAAATAGGGCTACCCGCGCACACTTTTTATATATATTATATTCAGCATAGTCACTTTTGTTTTTTTTTCCTTCTTTTCTTTTTCTTCTTCTTCTTTTCTTCTTATGCGCTCATTACTAAATCTCGTGATTAGAGAACATTAAATTAGAAATCGATTTATTATATTTGTTTTGACCCCCCAAGAAGAAGGTTTCCCTCTCTCTATATATATATATATACGATTATAACAATTAATTCATATCTTACTATTGTTTTTTTTTTCTCTTCTACTGTTTTCTCTCACAGTCGGATATTTATTTTTATTGTTCCAAAATACTCATTTGCTTCATTTATAAAGTTTTAGGCTCATTAAAAAATGAAAAAATCGACTCGTCATCATATATCGATCATTCACACACAAATGGTGTGAAGTTTTTTGGGCCATAATTTATATTTAAAATAATTTAACGAGCGGCAAAAAATTATAACATCTAACATCTGTGATTCGAGATTTTTGAATTAAATATGCTAAAAAAAATATTTTCTTAGGTCATTTTAAAATGGTATTTAGAAAGATTGAAAATATTTTTTTTTTTGAGCCTATTAAAAAGTTTTTCTTATTTTGGGGAGATTTTTAAGAAATTTTGAGTTTTCCCATATTTTTTTTTTTAAATAACAATGGTGGGTATATTAATGCTTTTGGTTTCGTTTTTTTTTTTCAAAGAGAAAAAGCGAGAGAGAAAGAGAGAAAATTTGGAATTCATTGTGAGAAAAGGAAACGATATAGTAAAAGTTTCATTTTCGAAGATGGCTTCTTTCAGAGAATAGAGTGAATACAATAGGTCCTCAGAAAAAGATTCCATTGACATTAGCAAAAGTCCGTTCATTACCATTCACTGACCCTTGCCATTCATTTTACAAGGGCTATGAATGGATCTTTATGCCACGTGCAAAAACTCCTCTCGATCATTACTCCGTTTTTTTTTTTTTTTAACAAAAATATCTCTTTCTCTTCCCTTTTTTTATTATATATAAACTATTTTTCCTAAAAAAAGGGAAAAATTCAACTTTATGCAATTTTTATTTAAAAAAAAAAAACACTACTAAAGAAATATGTGGAATTTTCCCTAAAAATTTTCTTGTAAAAATAACTTTTTCCTCGAAAATATAATATATTCGCATTGTTTCCTTATTTGAAAAAAATATCTTCATCTTTTTAAAAAGTGATTTTTAAATATAAAAGGGAGCCTTAAAAATTTACACTAAACAAATATTTCCAAGCTTATATTTATATATATATATATTCCATTCTTCCTGAGTGAAAACATAATCAGGGTTTGTGTGCAAACAGAGTTGAAAAAATCTAAAGCCTCAACCCCCACCCCCATATAGAAGTGTGTCGAAAAAAGTTGAAAATCTCTTTTATTTTTTAAATACAAAAAAAAGATTCATATATATAGAAAAAGTGTGCGAGGTATATTGTGGAGAAGATTTTCTTTTTTTTTGGAGACATTTATAAACAGCGTGTAATCTTTTGGGAACACCGACTAAGATATTTTTTTGACACCGGAAGGTCCAGTCAATTTTTAAGCAGATCGAACGCGCGCGCGGTTTTACGGGCCAATATATATATATATATATATATACCTGCAAAATTATTCTTCTTTGGACGTCAAGCGGCGTTTTTTTTCATGCCCAGGTGTGGTTTTAGCTTGAAATCGAAGTTAAATGACCTACGTATATATATGTATATGTATATACATTGACCAAAAAGTCTTGGTCGATTTTTGACAAAAGAACAACAATAACCAATGAAAATATATATTGCGAGAGAGAGAGAGAGAGAGAGAGAGAGAGAGAGAGAGAGAGAGAGAGAGAGAGAGAAACGAAGCAAGAACTCGCCCTCGCAAATGGTAGTTATATCATTGACGTATAACCGCACGCCATGTGACGCAATGGCCTTAACGATGTCAGCAGGTAGCCACGTTCCTTTTACCGGAACCGTGGTCTCATATTTGATGGCCCCTGACATTGACTTTCCGGGTAATTCTCATCTTCTTCTTCTTCTTCTTCTTCTTTTTTTTTTTTTTATTTTGATACAATACAATTCGTGTGGTTGATATATATACACGAAAACGAGCACAAGCCTCCTTTCCCCCTGTTCGATTTTAATGGCCTTTTAATAGTATACATATCTGAAGAAGAATAAGAAGATGCATGCAACAATGATACGTGACCGATTCAGAAAAATCTACCACCATATATTTTGATTTTCTTTATTGTCAAAGAAGAAAAAAAAAGAGAAAAATTTACTCGAGATTCTTTGGAAATTTTCTATAGCGAGAAGTAAGCAACAAGCAGGTACGAATCTGTTCTCGACATTCGAGAGCTATGCAAATAATAACAGAATTGGATATATAGAAATAGTGGTAAAATAATGGATTAGGATGTGGAAATTCTAAAAGGACGTAGGATTTGATATAGTAGGAAGTAAAACTACTATGCGCGAAGGAATTTGGTGCGCATTGGAATTAATTTACGGAAACGGAGATTTAAAAGTGGATACGGATTACGGAAGGTAATGTAGAAAAGGGGGATAAAGGTGTATAGAAATTAAGAATTCGGATAGGGAAATTAATATTTGAAATAGGAGGAGAAATATAAAACTGTATGTGAGTGGAAAAATAGAGGGATTAGGAATTTGGAAAAAGGAATGTAAATTGTGAGATTTGGAAATTTTAAAATGAGATACAGGGAGATAGGAAATCAAAAGTGGGTTGGAAAGGAGGAAAAGTTACCACTACTACTACTAATACTACTACTACTAACTACTACCAACACCTTTACTAAATACTAATTCTACGTTACTAATTCTTTATTTGAATTAGAAAAAATTTGTTACGATTGAGTTTTCTAACATATTTTCTGCAAATACGATTTGGTTTTCTAAAAAACACACTTTCTGCATCAGAAGCTACGCCGTCACCTGAAATGAAAAGTAAATTAAGTAAGAATTCAAATGTAAAAAATAGAATCTAAACATAACCTCCTTTATGCCAATAACACTTTTTTTGACGTAACTATTCTTGTAAAAAATTTGTAGCAATTGAGGTTTCGAAAGATTCCACTTCTTTCTGCTTCCGCCGTTACCTGAAACAAAAAATACACGTAGAAAGTAAGAAATAAAAAAAAATACTGAAAATAGAAAAACTCACCCTATTTAGTTTTCCGAACTATCATTTCTCTATGCTTCCGCTGTCATCTGAAACAGAAAATACATGTAGAAAGTATAAAACATCAATAAAAAAATACAGAAAAACTCACCTGATTTAGTTTTCTTCGCAATCCATTTTCTGCAAGAAGTGATCCGCCACCTGAAACAAACAAAAATATATATACATTTCCTTGAATTGATTCCTAAATTCCTTTTTCGAAAAATATAATTCTCCGTGTGTGGTATCCGCTTTCATCTGAAACAAAAAATTACTCATTATCAGTAAATAAAAAAAATAAAATAACTTACCCTTATATTCCTGGAAAAGAAAATCTTTTATGCTCCAAACGTCTTATTTTACACTCTGCCAAAACATTTGTCTTTCAACCACCATATTCGTATGATTATTTATATTTTAATAAATATATAAGATATTATCTACTATTATACAAAAATTTATTTCCATTCTCTTAAATTTGTGAGACACTTTGAAAATCTGATAATACATATATATAATATGCGATAAGGGTTGTATTCACGGTGGGCGTCTTCAAAATTCAGTGAGTTTATGGATATTTGAGGTCCGGGGATTTGCACCTGGGGCGAATATTTTGTGGCATCTACATATATATATTTTCTCATATATTCGTTTTTGGATTCTCTCCATATATATATATATATATATATATATGGAAAAAAATGTGGCCAGAAGGGAAGGAGTTTACAATATATTTCTCGACCACCCACGTGCGAAATTTTTCCTTAAAAGTCAAGAGGACTCAATTTCCTTTTTGGATCGTGTCGCTTTTCGCTCGAACGAATAATCCGTATGACAGAACGAATTCGCGTCGACAGGCGAAATTATTTACCTTGTCTTGTTTCCATTTTTGACATCTTATATATATATATATTCCAAAGCCGAAGACCCTTCAGATTTATTATAACGCACTGTGACGAAATGGCACAACCTTATCTTGTGAAAAACGCAAATTAGGAATAATAGCGTCGTTCATCTTCATCTTTAGTGTATGAAAATTTACATTTTCGAACTGAAACTGAAAAAATTGATTCACTTTTTTTTCTGGTCTCTTTTTTTCTTAAAAAAATTTATCTCTGATCTATTTTATTATTATAAACGACGGGGTTTCCAATTGTGGATATATCATCTTGTTTACAAACGGGGTGAAAATTGTTAGAAGAGGCGTGAGGACACCTACTGAGTTGTGCTCTATTTCGTTAATGATGGTCCATACCTTAGGGGGGCAAATAAAAACCACAACGAGACACACAATTTAGTTTCTTTTTTTTTTTTTTTTTTTTTTTTGATACGAGACACTATATAGGATCAGGTGATCGGTCATTTTCCGAAATTGGATCTCGTGTCTTTTTCCCTCTTGCGGTATAATAACGGAGACAAAATCCGCTTCTGGTTTCATAGGGCCAAATATAAGCAAAAGATATCTTGTATATATATATATATATATATATATATCTATAAACTGAAATCTCAAATAAAGTAATACTAAAGTAGAAATAGGAATCAAGAACACCCGTTGTGAAAAACTCGACGGGACTTCGATATATTTTTTTTTCTCCCCACTGAGAGAGGAAAAGTTTTAAGAATTGATCTTTCACATAATTTTTTAACTGATTTTATCCAAGGTGTTATATATATACACATATATATGAAACCTTTATTGAATCGAAATCTCGTTGGGGGTTTTGTTTTCACTTTATCTTATTTTGAGGTTATGTTGGATGTATTTTGTTAAATTAGTATAGAGATAAATCACTAATGATTGTTGGTTTCTTTTTATTTGGTTAGATATTAAAAAAAAAAAAATGCTTGTTCACTCTCACTTTGTTAAGCTCGCGTGCGCATGAGTTTATACTATTTAAAAAGAGGATAATTAGAAGCTTATATGGATTTGTTTTTGTTGCAGTTGGTCCTGAAGCGGATGTACTGGCGCCCAGAATTTAATACTACTACTACTACCTATACTATCACATATATGTGTGAGTACATCTTCCGTTATGGACGAAAAGGCCCAGAGGAATCATCTGCACCTTTATTTGACCGTGTATATATGGTGCGCTGTATATAATTAAACGAAGAGGCACACAATAACAACAACAACAACGAGAAAAAAGAGTCGATAGGTTAACGGTCGAAACGCGCGCGCTCACATAACAAAACAAGAGCAGAGGATTTATTCTTTTAAGTAAGTGATAATAACATTCTATACTTGTTGATTCGAAAGGAATGTTTAATTTTTTTTTTTAACATTTCGTATTAGTGACGGTGAATTTTAATTGAATTTAACATTTTCTTTGGCAAAAAAATGTAATCTTTACAGGTTATGTTTTTGTGAAAGAAATAAATAATAATAATATAACACTACTGCTACTTGTACTTTGGCACAGAAGAAACCTAGTCTCATTTTTGTTGCAGTTCAAAATGAGTCAATATGCTAAACGACGTAGAAAGTGGCGTCATTAACCTCATTTTTACTGCATTTCAAAATGAGTAGCGTACGGTACTCATTTTGAGATCAGGCTTTTCTGTACCTCTACTACTAATATACTATTACTACTATTATATACTATACTACTACACGTGCAGAAATTTTGCCAGGGTCCAGATCGGGGCCGGATCAGACTGCCCTATTAGGGAATAAAACGCCGCGCCTGATGTGGCCCTGATTAGGAAATCCACATTTTCTGGTCGCTCTGATTTGGCCCTGATCAGGCGTTTCATTCACTACTAGGGCCTTATAATAGGGCAATTTCTACACGGGTATACTACTACTATACTACTACTGTACTACTACTATACTACTACTATACTACTACTATACTACTACTATACTACTACTATACTACTACTATACTACTACTACTTATAATTACTACTACTACTACGATTGAGTTTTCTAACATATTTTCTGCAAATACGATTTGGTTTTCTAAAAAACACACTTTCTGCATCAGAAGCTCCCGCTGTCACCTGAAACGAAAAATAAATTAAGTAAGAATTCAAATGTAAAAAATAGAATCTAAACATAACCTCCTTTATACCAAACACTGTTTTGACGTAATTCTTGGAAAAAATGTATTGCAATTGAGGTTTCGAAAAATTCCACTTCTCTCTGCTTCCGCCGTTACCTGAAACAAAAAAAAAAAATGTTTAGAAAGTAAGAAATAAAAAAAAAATACTGAAAATTAGAAAAACTCACCTGATTTAGTTTTTTTCACAATCCATTTTCTGCAAGAAGTGATCCGCCATATCTAAATTTTTATTACGTTACTAATTTTGACTTCAACTTTATCCCGATTTAGTATTCTGAATAATTAATCCATTTTCTGCAAGAAGTGATCCTTTACCTCTGAAACAAAAAAAGTATATTATATATATGTCCTCAATATTTGCCAAGTGGTTGCAAATTACGACGGCATTTTAAATTGTTTTCAATTTCGTTTAAAATTTCTCTCAGCAAAGGTATATACAGTAGACTCTCACAAACTGTCCCAAGTGAAATTTTCGACATTCAGTAACTGTCCCTTCCGTTATGCCACGCCTACAAAAGTAGGTAGTGGGAATTGCAGGATCGTATCTTGTCTATTTGCGTTCTATAGATACAAAGGTTCTAATAAAATGTTTCGAAACATAGGTAAATATACAATATACATAAAACTATAAATAAAATAATTTTAACAAATTTTAAAAGATTCAGTTGTAGAACTTCCAAAATACATTATTTTGCCCAAAAATTTGTTGTTATATAATAATTATTTGACATTTTATATTTATTGTTCAAAGTAGGTGAACAATTACATATAATTTTTATTGAATTCTTACAAACAATAGCTGATATGACCCTTTAAAAGATTTTTTACAATTCTGTACGTTGAATTTTTTTAAAAATATTTTGTTCATAAGTTAAGAAAAATAAAATTTTAGTTCTGTTAACAATTTTTTAGCTTGACGTTGTGTTAATGGGTTGAACCTCTTTAATGTTTAAAAAAAATTATATATCATTCAAATTAAAAATGTTAAATAAATTAAATATTATTATTATTAATGTACATGAAATAAATAATATTTTAATATTTATATTAATATTATTAATATATGTATATTAAATATATAAGTTTTAAATAAAATTTTCTAAGACAGAGATCCCCCTTGAATTTTTACTCCGTTTCGGCTCTGGCAGCTCGCACTTTTGGCCAAGGAAAGGGAAAACGAAAAGTGGGGAGCGGGACAGTTTCTGAATGTCGGTCAGAGACAGTTTCTGAATGTGGACAATTTGCGGGAGTGACAGTTTGTGAGAGTCTACTGTATATATATATATATATATATATATACGTCTCAAAGAAAAAAAAAGTATATTGAAAAATGTAATTAATCGCAAGGGTCTACTTAATGACAATTAAGCCGGATTACAATATAAGTATGAATAATGAAGAGGGGGGAGGGAATGGGGTAATTTGGTTACGTTCCTGAGAGTGCAAAAATTATGTAAGAAGAGGATATAATATAGAGATTTGGACATTTTAAAAGCATAAGGGGGAGGGGGTTTAGCTAAAAAGAATAAGAAATGAAATGGTGCACGCCGCGTACAAGAGAGTAGTAAAGAACAAGTGAGAAAGTATATGTGAAAAGAAGTACAAAAGGTGGGGGGGTTGAAGGGGGGTAAAACGAGTGCTTTGGTGGGAGGGGGGGAGGTAAGAATTGGCGTCGATGCAACCGAATACATTATGGACTCGTTTCTTCGGACTTGGTCGCCCCATTAAAACGCCTCTTCAGTTCACTCTTCGTACATTATACATATATATATATATACAAGTTCATGTTCAAAAGTAACTACCAAATTGTATTTGAATCGATGTCCAAAGGACTTTATTTTTTTACAATCAAGTCTCAATTAGGGTATGGGAAATTTTTTTTTAATATACATACTTCAATTGTATACAATATGTTAAAATTAAAATGAAAATATTTTTAATAATAGTAAATATTATTTATTATTATTATTTTTAATATTTTTTTACTATTATTACTATTATTATTATTATTTAATTAATAAATAAAAATAGTAAATTTTAACAGTAATTCGTTTGTAATTCTAGGAAAAGAGTTAAGTTTTTTTTTTTTGATGAGTAATTTTTTGTTTCAGGTGACAGCAGATGCAACGGAGGAGCATTTTTGGAAACTATTATTGGGACCATGGAAGCTGAGGACAATGGAAAGTGTGAATCAATTCAAGGAAATGGTATACTTTTCTCTTGTTTTGTTTTGGCTTGTTATAATTGTAACAATTATACTACTGACACTTAGAGGGTATTTTTCGTTTCAGATGGCGGATTATATTGTCTTGCGGAAAAAAAAAAAAATCGAAAGTAAATCACAATATAACAAGAAATGTTTTGCCGAAAAGTGTAGAGACAATTTTTTTTCTTTTTTTGAAAACAAATAACAAATATTTTTATAATTTTTAAAGAAAAACAAAGTCTATTTTTAGAAAACTAAATTGTAACATATATGGAAACTCCTCATTTTTTTGAAAAACAATGTAATTTAAAATTATGGTTCCAATTTTTGAAAAAATGTAAATACACGCCTTTTTTAACTCACCTTTTGATTTTCACCGACTAAACATATGTTTCGTATAATAAAAAAAAAAAAAAAAATAAAACGATGCAGCTAATTTAAAAAGGACACAAACAACTTAAAGAGGTCCATTTCCGTTATTTATCCCAAAATGAGAAAAAATTAGTCAACTTCTCTAATTTTCTAAAAAAAAAAAACACCATCTCTTTCCTCAATTAGATGACAGAAAAACATCAAAAGTCACTTCTCACAAATTGTGTATTAAATACTTAAAATCTGATTTTAAAAGATGTCTCTTTCCTGCGAGTTCCTATAAGGAAACACATCCACTTATTGATTTTTATCTCTCAAGAGAAAGAGAGAAAAAAAATGCACTTTGCTCTTTATTATTATTACTGTTTTTTTCTTCTTCTATAACGGTATATAAAGAAATTTCTTGAAAGAAAAGAGCAACCCCTCTCTAGTGTATATGTCATATTTGAAAATTTCGACTTTGATCGAGGAAGAGAAAGAAAGAGAGATGAAAAAAAAGGAATTGATATAAGAAACCAGAGGATGCTGCGAGGAAAAAAAAAAGATTACGGGATTTTTTTTTTTTTAAAGGCGTTGCTCAAATTCTATGGGGTAGGAAAACAACGGAAGTGGATGAAGGATAAAAAGGAGCAGGGATGAAAAAAAAAAGTTGAAAGAAAAAAAATAGTATGTAGTCAGGGTTGTAGAGCGAGATATCGAAAACTCTTCTCTTTCTTCTTCTATATATATGTATATATATATATATATATATATATATATATATATATATATATATATAAACAGTTTCTGAAACGTTCGGAAACCGGTTCACGTTTCCCTATTGTTTAGAAGTTGAATTATATTCCATTAAATTCGACGATTATGCATTCGCATTCTATTTAACAAGTTCAATTTGAATAAAAATTGTCCGGGGCTTAAAAAATATTCCGGGTGCATAATTATAACTGACATATAATAATAATAATGGATTACTCTTTTTTTTTTTTTTTTTTTTTTTTTTGAAGCAGAATAATTTCGATCTAAATTTTAACAAAATCATTTCATCGTCGCGAAATATATATATATATATACAAAATTTAATTGGGTCTACTTTAAATTTTAGGGTTTGAATATTTAAAAAATCCTCCCCTATATATTATTGTAATTTAATAACAATCCTTACTTAAAAAACTGAAAGAAAAAATTCATATGACGCATCACAATACTAAGCCGTGTAGAAAATGGATCGTTCGGAAAACTAAATAGGGTGAGTTTTTCTATTTTCAGTATTTTTTTTTTGTTTCTTACTTTCTACATGTATTTTTTGTTTCAGGTAACGGCGAAAGCAGAAAGAAGTGGAATCTTTCGAAACCTCAATTGCAACAAATTTTTTACAAGAATAGTAAACGTCAAAAAAAGTGTTATTGGTATAAAGGAGGTTATGTTTAGATTCTATTTTTTACATTTGAATTCTTACTTAATTTATTTTTCATTTCAGGTGACAGCGGGAGCTTCTGATGCAGAAAGTGTGTTTTTTAGAAAACCAAATCGTATTTGCAGAAAATATGTTAGAAAACTCAATCGTAACAAAATTTTTTTTTTCTAATTCAAAAGAATTAGTAACGTAGAATCAGTATTTAGTAAAGGTGTTGGTAGTAGTAGTAGTAATATAGTAGTAGTAATTATAAGTAGTAGTAGTAGTAGTTGTAGTATATCCGTGTAGAAATTGCCCTATTAGAGTCGTAGTAGGAAATGAAACGCCACACCTGATTAGGGCCAAATCAGGGCGACCATAAAATGTGAATTTCCTAATCAGGGCCACATCATGCGCGGCGTTTCATCCCCTAATAGCACAGCCTGATTTGGCCCCGATTAGGGGCCTGGCAAAATTTCTACACCGGAATAGATGCTTTAGAGGCAAACTAATTTTTAGGTTATGTTTGTGATTTTTAAATTCGAATTCAAAATCAATTTATGTGATTGTAGAAAAAAAAGTTAATTATTATACAGTCCAAAAAAATTTATAACTTTAATTTATCTGAATAATAAGATAATAAAGATATTACCGCAGTACGTCAAAATATAATAATAATTTTGAACTCGTGCGCCATTATCGAAACAATTCAATTTAAAAATGATATATATCTTGATCTTTTTATAAATAAAAAATTTTTTTTCCTCCCTCCAATCAAGTTTAATTAGACATTGCGAAAAAGATTTGAGGTATATATATATATATATATATATTAAACTATTTTTTGCGATCCTAATTCATCTTCTGAGAAAAAGTTGAAGAGGGACAAAAATTATTAAAGTCATCATCATCATCATCATCAGATTAAGACTATATATATAATAATTGTCAAAAAGAATATGGATGTTGATTAAGAGAGAGAATTTGTATTCCGGGAATCAAAATTTCTTATATATATATGTTCGGAACGTATATAGTCGCGCATATTACGCTCATATGCTTGTCACGAATTTATTAATGTTTTGTGTGGATGCGCGCACAGATCTGTCAAACAGTCATTTTGAGAAAATGTCACTTTAATGAGGTCCCTTGTAACTGATCGCATCGCGTATATATAGGAGTCGCGGCATCCCGCTGTGGCCGAAAAGACGAGAGAGAAAGAGAGAGAGAGAGAGAGAAATAATAAAACAGAAAGAAAAAGGAACTGTAAGCAAGGAATAAAGACAGTAGGGGAAGGATATTGGGCCCAAGAGATGAAGGGGAGGGGGGAGAAGGAGAAATACAAGCGCGCGCTTGCCACGCGTTCAAAACACGAAATAGTCGCTATATTTTTTATCATCTAACACTATAGAGAAAAGAAATTATTATTTTCTAATTTTTTTTTTCACTATTATTAATCATTTAATAAAAAAATTAAATATTTTAATAATAAAATAATATTACAATAAAATAATAATAATAATAATATTATAATAAAATAGTAATAAAGTTTTGTTATATATTCAAATTTTCGCGCGCAATTTCAATTTTATTCCTACGTTCAGAAATCGAACTATATATATCGATTCTCCGCGATACTTCCGAAAATGCCTGCGGTTACGATTACTATATAGCAAAATAATTCATTTGTGACAAAATTTTACCACGGATTTTTAAATGTTAGGTTAGGTTTATAATAATGATTCTGTTTCTAAATATATATAATTCTTTTTTGTCAATGTAAACCTAACCCTATTTCTGATTTATGTAATCTAACCAAAAATTACTCCTAGCGAATGAATCTATAACTGGGTTTTGTATAACATAACCTAAAATTACCCCTATAGCAAATGAATGCATAACATAACCTAAAATTACTCCTATAGCAAATAAATGTAATTATCTTACGTTTTATATAACATAACCTAAAATTACTATACGACGTAATTTCTAAACTAACTTCGAAAGAATGAACCTATACGGTTTTTTACACAATATAACCTAAAATAACTTCGAGAGAATGAATCCTGAGATTTATATACAACATAACCTATAAAATAACAATGAGAGATATGTATTTTGCAAACATAACCTATAAAATAACTATACGCGAGAATGAACTTACGTACGTTTTGTACCCAACATAACCTTAAAATAACAACAAGAGAATGAATACATATATGAGGATGATTTTTTTCCCTCGTTGTGGGTCTCATCAAGATATCGATGAAACGAAAAAAAAAAGAAGAGCACAATATCTGTTTGGAGCGCATGTTAAAGGGAATCGAGTTGTAAATTCGATTTTGTTTATATACAAGAGTCGCACTCGACAGAAAGGAGGATGGAACAGTGTGTGCATCGATCGAAGATATACGCAACAACGAAGACGTACGACCAAAGAGTGTATATATATATATATATATATGTATATAAGGACCTGTCTTACCGGTGCTGCGAGTTAAACGGACAGAGTCTAACTTGCACTGACCACGCGTGTTACATATACATACAGACACATACATATACATACGTATACATACATATATATACACTAACGGACCAAACGCGAATCTTTTTGCGACGAACAAAAAGCTGTTTTTTTCCCACGTTAACGACCCCCCCCCCTCTTTTTTTCTCTCTTTATTTTCTCTCTCATTCATTTTTTTTTTTTTTTCATTGTAGTCATCTTTTTGATATAAGAATATTATTTTTGTATATATATATATTCACATATATATGCCAAAGAAGAAGAAAGTAATATTCATTGCACTCGTTTTCTCCATTATATATATACATAGTATATATACATTGTACAAATGAAGGTTATGTCTGCTCTTCCATAACAAATAATATGAAAATCAAAACAAGTTTTGCTTGTTTGTCAAATTTTTGTTTTTTATTTTTTTATTTTTCAACTTTGTCAATGAATGGTTTTTGAAAAAAAAAAAAAAAAAATTTCGAAACCAACTCTTTTAAGAAAGGTCAATGACCTTGGTATGGGGCAAAGTGTTGTGGAAAAAGCACGCGAAGAATATTAGGGGAGAATGTGGGCAACAATGGATCACCATATTTCTTTCAAAATCGTATAATGTATTTTAAATAAAAAAAAATTTTTTTAACTACATTTTTTCTATTTGATACAAAATTTATTTAGTTTTCTTTAAAGTTTCGCCGAGGTCTACTGGACCGAATGGTACCGAATATGGGTTAATTGTAGTTTTTGTCAACTATTTTTTTTTAAATATATATATATATATATATATATATACATATAAAAGGTCCATTGGACCCTATAGTGGTAAAAGAGGGTACATTTTAATTTTTGTCTATTAGTTTCTAAATGTAGGGTCTATAGGGTCTATTGGACCTTTTAGTGGCAAATAAGGGTTAATTTTAGTTATTAATTATTATTTTTTAAATAAAGGTCCATTGGACCCTGTTGTGGTAAACAAGGGCTTATTTTAATTTTTGTCGATTGCATATTGTAAAAATATTTGTAGGGTCCAATGGACCCTGTAGTAGCAAAAATGGGTTAATTTTCATTTATGTATTTATATTTTTTTAAATTTCTAAATAGAGGGTCTACTGGACCCTGTATTAACAGATGAGGGGTTTATCTGTTACTTTTCAAATATATTTACGCAGGGTCCAGTAGACCGTTTAGTAGCAAATAAGGGTAATTTTTAGTTTTTATATTTGTATTTTTTTAAATTTAAATGTAGGGTCCACTGGACCCTGTAGTAACTAATAAGGGGTAATTTTCATTTCGGATTTTATTTTTTAAATATATTTTCAGGGTCCATTGGACCCGATAGTAGCAAAATAAGGGTTAATTTTCATTTTTGTCTATTATTTTTTAAATATAGGGTCCATTGGACCCTTTAGTGACAAATAAGGGTTAATTTCTGTTTTTGACCTTTATTTTCTAAATATACACATATACGAAAGGTCCATTGGACCCTACAGTGTCAAAAAGGGGTTATTCTTTATATTTGTATTTATATTTTTCTAAATTTAAACGTAGGTTCTACTGAACTCTCTGAAGTAACAGATGAGGCGTAATTTAAAATTTTTTCTATAATTTTTTAGGGTCCATTGGACCCTTTAGTGGCAAATAAGGGTTAATTTTAATTTGTGTCTATTTTTTTAAATTTACTGGGTCTATCAGACCCTGTAGTGACAGATAAGGGTCAATTATTAAATTTTTATCTTTATATATACCCATTTTTTTTTAAATATATAGATTTACAAATTGATTTTGAGAAAAACTAATATTTTCCAAAGAGACTATAACTAAGAGAGAGAGAGAGAGAGAGAATGAGAACAATGAAAAGATATTTGCAGATTACTTTTAGAAGGTGAACTTTCGAAAAGACCGCAAATCCCTAGTAATTTAGCTCTAGGTGGCAATGTTACAGGTACACCTGATTCATCGGTTTTCCGCAGGTAGAAGAGCAAAGATTTTCCTATCTCTAGATCGTGACCGATACCAAAATAGCATTCCACACCTATAGAAAAAATCATATCTCTATTACCAAAATCGGTTTTATTTCGAACTGTTATAATTCCTTTTTTTCAATATAATTTGTCAATTATCGAATCATAAAGTTATATACTTAAAAGTTTTTAGGTATATTTCAGAATTTGTTTTCTTTTAAAAACTGAGATTTTCTAAATTAATTATATAATAATATTTGTCATACTTTGAGGTTATGTATCTATATCAGTCCATTGATTAATTATAAAGGTTATGTTGGATTCAATTACGCAAAGTTATAACATAAACTTTAAGGTTATGTTAATGAAAAATTAAGATTAATAATCAATTTTAAGGTTATGTTAGCTTAAATATGAAAACAATTATTTTTGAAAATTATCCCCATATATATAATTTATAGTTCTTTCTATTTTGATATATATGTATAAGAAATAATTTCTTTTATAGCCTTTACTCTTTCTCTCTCTCTCTCTCTCTCTCTCTCACTCTCTCGTGATCTTTAACCCTTTTTTCTATTTCTAAATACCCCAGAATATCTTTAAGGGGGATTCTTAGTACAGGTAAATTTTTCCAAAATGATCCTTAACCTTACCCTATATGAGTTGAGTGCGTCCCCTCCATTAATAAATACAATATAAGTTGGTGTCAGCTCACTGCGAGATTTAAGACAGGGGGGTCGTCTTTTATAATATTTTCTTCATTTTCGCCTTTTAAAATTCAATCTCAAATGCACATCTTTTAAACACACAACTCTTAACTGCCATGTATAATATATAATCGATGTCCTTAAACCTTAAAGAAAAAAAGGAGCCTCTCTCTCTCTCTCTCTTCCTTTTTTGTTTATCCTTCCTGGAAAAATGATTGTCAAATTATATATTTTCCTCACTAAATCCCTCTATTTCTCTCTCTTTCTAACTCTTGCTCGAAATATATATATATATATCTCTCTTATATATATTTTATGGTTTACCGAAACTCATGGTGCGTTTATTAAGTATATGGTATATAATATAAGTATACCAAAAGAGAGAGGAAATTTTTCCTAATGGGAAAATTTATTATACCCCTCGTATATATATATAAAACCAAATAAAAATAGTACAAAAATTTTTTTTTTCCCTAAAATTCTGGTCGTTTAAAATTTCTCATTTATATATATATATATATGACTTTTCCGTGTGAGGAGAAAGTATATGGTTACAAGTATATTAATAAAAAAAAAATTTTAGTTTCACCAGCAGTGAATGAAAATATACCGAAAAAAAAAAATTCTTCATTTAAGAGGATTTTGCTTTAGTTTTAACGTTCATATTTTCCTATAAAATATCACGCAAAACGCAAATTCCTCTCATTTTAAGAGGATTATTATCTATTTAAAAATATTCCTCTTAAAATAAGAGGAAAATATTCTCCAATTAAGAGTAATATTCTTAATTTAAGATTCCTTTTATTTTAATGCAAATCATATTTTCCTCTAAAATAACACGCAAAAGATTTCCTATTACCTTAAGAGGATTATTCTCTATTTAAGAATATTCCTCTTAAATCAAGAGTAAAATACTTTCTGATTAAGAGTAATATTTTTGATTTAAGTGAATTCCTCTCATTTTAAGAGAATTATTCTCTATTTAAGAATATTCCTCTTAAAATAAGAGGAAAATATTCTCCGATTAAGAGTAATATTCTTAATTTAAGATTCCTTTTATTTTAATGCAAATCATATTTTCCTCTAAAATAACACGCAAAAGATTTCCTATTACTTTAAGAGGATTATTCTCTATTTAAGAATATTCCTCTTATTTTAAGAGAATTTTCGTTAGAGTAATTTTCCTCTATTTTCAAGAATATTTTTTTCTCGGTGTATAATTATAATTATTATGTATTATTATTTATTATTATTATTATTATTATTATTATTTATTATTATTATTATTATTATTATTATTATTATTATTATTATTATTATTATTATTATTATTATGTATTATTATTTATTATTATTATTATTATTATTATTATTATTATTATTATTATTAGAATTCAAAATTTAACGTATAATTAAAATATTCATTGTTAAAAAAAGTTTATACTATTCACAAATCTATTTGGTTTATCAACAAAAATTTGCTTTATAACATAACCTCAAAATTCCTAACCAGTACTGAATTTTTTGTTTTTATTTAAAAAAAAAAGTTTTCTACGCATTCATTTTGTATTTTTTTTTAAACGAAAAAAAATAATAAACTAATATATAGTAAAACACGATCTTGGTTAGAAATTTAAGGTTATGTTATAAAGTATAGTTTCTTTCAAAAATTGTAACAAATAATTTATAATAATATAATTTTTTTTTTTTTGTTTGCAATTGTTAAAAAAAAATTTGAAACAGTTGAAAACAAGTTTGAAACAATATTGGAAACAAGTTTAAAATTATATATATATATATATGACACGTACAAGTTCTATAAATATTAAGAAATATATAAGTTTTGAATTTGTTAGAAACAAGTTTGCAATTAATTAAAACAAGTTCAAAAAAGTTTGAAAGAAATTTGAAATTTTTTCAAATATGTTTTAAACTATTTGGAATATGTTCGAAACAAGTTAGAAATTGTTTAATTAAAACATCTTGAGGCTATATAGTTTGAAAACAGTTGCAAACAAGTCGGAAACATTTTAAAATAATTTTCAAACTATTCGGAACAAATTCAAAGCAGTTTGGAAATGCGCTTAATTTTATTTGAAACAAGTTCGAATAAGTAATTGAAAACAAGTTCATAATTGTATGAAACAAGTTCTACATATTTAAAAATAAATTTTGAATTTCTTAGAAACATTAAAACAATTATTGGAAATAATGTTTAAATTTGTTAAATTAGGATTTTTTAAAACAAGTTAGAAACTGTTGGAAACAAATTTAAAATTGTTTAAAACAAGTTAGGAACTGTTCGGAACTGTTAGAAACAATTAAGTTTGCAATTTTTTGAAACTATTTAAAAATTATCATTGTTATTATTATTTATAGTAGTCGTAGTAAAATTTATTATTATAATTATAATTTTAATTTTAATTATTATTGTTATTATTATTATTATTATTATTATTATTATTATTATTATTGTAATGAAAAGACACAAGTAAATAGGAAAGGTGTAATGTAAAAAAATTTACAAAGCAATTAATTTATATAATTATAAAACTCATATATTTAACGAATTTCTTATAATATATAAATATATATAGTTGAATAATTTATTTACAAAAGGCACTGGCACGCGGAATTTTTTCAATGAAAGACTCTTTTATCCGATTATTATTATTATCTCCTATTTTTCTCTTTTTCTCTCTCTCAATATATATATATATATAAATATTAAAATCTTGACACTGAATCGAGTCACGTGTGTGTGTATTATATAATAATAATTTTTATAATAAAAAAAAAGTCGCTCACATTCATGGCGTACTTTTTTTTGAGCACATCGGTATATATATATATAAATTTCTACATATAAAAGGCACTTTTGTGTATACATCACGCGCTCGATCATTTCTTTTCTTATTTTTCTTGACATTCAAAAAAAAAAAAAGATTTTAAAAAAGCTCAATCAAAAAAAAAAAAAAAAAAATGGTACAATTTTTGAAAAGAGAATATTTTTTTAAGCCAAATATACTTTATTGTATATAAAAAAAAAAATATATATATATATGTATAAATAATATGTGTTATATATTTTATATACATATATAGATATTATTTACAAATATATAATAATAATGTACCATTTTTTTTTCTTTTTTTTTTTTTGGGCTGAGAAATATTATTTTTATTACATTATTTTTTTTTTCGAAAATGAAAAATGTATTTTTACATTATTAATAAAATATATATGAATTTTTTCCGCCGGAAATTGTTTTTTCCCAGAGGGATTTTTTTTTTTTTTTTTTTTTTTTGACTAGATCACAGTTGGTGGAACAGCCGATGGAGGTTTTCCTCTCTTTCAGAATACACATATATATTTTTTATATGTACAGTCTTTTATGGAATTCTGTAACAAAAAAGAGAAATAGATATTTAGTTATATATTCGATATTTAAAATTTTGTTTTTAAATTATTTTTTATAATAATAATAATTTCATTTCATTTTCATATTTTATTATATTTTATTACATTATATTATATAAGTTACGTTTTAAATATTTTTTGGCAAATTAAAAATTTTTTCTCCAAGGAGTAAATACAAATTTTAGAAAAAAGAAAAAAACGAGTTGAATTTTTTTTCTCGATAAAATAAAATCCCGAAACATCGACACAGGTAGGTATAAAATGCAAGAATAAGTTTTCAAGGGATGATTTTTCAGGTAAGGGCGATTCTCCTTCTCTCTCATTTTTAAAAAAGAGAGACAGAGAGAGAGAGAAAGAGTCAAAGAATAGCATACCGGTTCGAAAAACCCGACAAAGGGGGCTGGAATATCCTGAAAGATGCATTCAGGTTAAACTCAGCGCGCGAGACAAAATCGTATATATATATATATATATATATACGATATACAACTATGGTATGTGTAAGAGTAAGGAGAGCCCTTTAAAAAAAAAAAAAAAAAAAAAAAAAATCGGTGGGAGGGGATTCAACGAAAACTGGAAAGATTACGCTTTTGCCCGACTAAAGGCGAGCCATTGCGTTTTAAAAGCGTTTGGGTGGACATTTCTCTCTCTCTCCTTCGTTCGGTTCACCTTTAATGTCCCCAAGATCGTTGAACGTTTTCAAGGTCCCCCGAAAAATGGTCTCTCTCTTTCTCTCCTAACGCGGAAATAACTCCTAATTATCTCTAAACCATTAATTTCGTTCGGAAGCCGCCCTTCGAGTTTTATCATTATTATATGTCATTTCTCACCCCCCCCCCTTCGCCTCTGTCAATTCTTTTTTTTCGAAGGAAACTGAAATTTTCAAAGTTGGAAAAGGGACATTAAAATAAAAATGGGCGATTTTCCGGGAAATTAATTTCATTTTCCATTTTTTTTCCTTAAATTTTTTATTTAAATCATCTTTTTTTCAGTGTAATTCAATTTTTTTTTAATTTTATTGTACGATATTGTACTGTATTGTACCGAATTGTACCGTATTGTACCGAATTGTACTGTATTGTATTGTACCGAATTGTACTGTACTGTATTGTACCGAATTGTACTGTATTGTATTGTACCGAATTGTACCGTATTGCACTGAATTGTACTGTATTGTACCGAATTGTACTGTTTTGTACCGTACTGTACTGAATTGTACTGTATTGTATTGTACCGAATTGTACTGTATTGTACCGTACTGTACTTAATTGTATTGTACCGAATTGTACCGTATTGCACTGAATTTTACTGTATTGTACCGAATTGTACTGTATTGTATTGTACTGTATTGTATTGTACTGTATTGTATTGTACTGTATTGTATTGTACTGTATTGTATTGTACCGAATTGTACCGTATTCCACTGAATTATACTGTATTGTATTGTACTGTATTGTAATTGCAACGTTTCGAATATATTTTTATTTTAATTAATTACCATTGCTGTTATTCAATTAAAAATTAATAATTTACCAAAACTATTTATTTACACCTCTTTCCCAATTGAGAATAATTTTTTTACATTGAGAAAAAATCCCCCCCGGGTGCCAGGAATCGAACCCTGATTTTTTTGTCGCGAATCCAACGCCCTAACCACTAGGCTACGAAAGCCACATTAAAAATTTTCTACTCATTCTTCACTAATTTTACCAATACCTTCCGGATAATTATTCAAAAAAAAAAAAAAAAAAAAAAAAAAAACCCTAATTACAATTGCCAACTCAAATCAATTGCTTCTCAATTTTCCAAATGCAAATAATAAAAATTAATTATAATTTAATTTAAAAAAAAAATAAACATTTTTTTTTATTAATTTGAATAATTCGAAAAATATGAATTGAATTTTTGTCGCATGGACCAAGGGGATAAAGAGGGGCAGAAAAAAAGAAGAAGAAGAATAAAAAAAAGAATGAGAGAGAGAGAGAGAGAGAGAGAGAGAGAGAGAGAGAGAGAGAGAGAGAGAGAGAGAGAGAGAGAAGAGGGATGTGAGGAAAAACGCATAGAGAGCAAATATGAAAAAGTGAAAGAAATCCCAAGGCACAAAAGCGTGTTCGTTTCTGAAATGCATGTACATATATATATGCGTTGCCCTCTTCTGAATGGAGTCTACATTCTGAATGGTTCCCTGAGCTTCAGCGAGGGGTCGCGCCATTGTTAAGGGCAAGGTCACAAATCTAGTCAGAAAATATTTCTTTGGGCTTCCTCCGCGTTATATATATATATATATATACATACATACATAGAAAATCGTATAGAGAAACCCACAGACAAACTGGCGCTTAAATTCACTATTTACTTTCAATAATAGCGAAAAAAGAAGATATATGACCGAGAGAAAGAGAGAGAAAAATATGAAAAGATGCCAAAAAAAGGTATATAATGACTCCAAGAGATAAGAAAAATTGTGGTCCAGATTCTTATACAATTTTGTGGTCACACTGAATATAAAACAATTTTCCCTTTTGTAAATTTTTTTTTTTTCCAAACCATTTATGAAATAGAGGGGGGGGGGTTTTATTAGGTCTTAAATTCGGAAAGCGAAAAAACCCTCTATTAATTAGAAGGAGAATTTTTCAGAATTAACCTGTGTCAAATTTGGGGTAATTTTTCTGTATATACAAAATTTTAATTCATTCAAATCAGTTTCAATATGAACCCATTAGTTTGTTTTTCATTATATTTTTCATATAGTTTGAACCCTGAATTGAATGTGAATCATTTTTTTTTAATACCAAATTTTTGAAAAATTTAAACCAAATAAAATTTTAACTAAAAAATTATGGCAAAAATTTTTCACTAAATAATCCGTTAGAAATTTTTAAAGCCATATTTTGAAAGCTTATCAACAAATGGAACTGTTTTCTAAATTTGGGAATAATGGTTTCTCTAATGGTAGTACTTTTTAAGCTTCCGTAATATTTTTTAAACATCCGTAGTACTTTTTCAAGCCTCCGTAGTATTTTTTAAACATCCGTAGTACTTTTTTAAGCCTCCGTAGTATTTTTTAAACATCCGTAGTGCTTTTTCAAGCCTCCGTTGTTGTAAAAATTTCTAATTTCAATCCGTAATTGCTACTTTGAATTATTTCAACTTGAACAAAAAATTTACAAACCAAAAAAGAATTTAAAGTAAAATTTCCAAAAAAAAACTGATAATTTCTTAGCCGAAAAAGGAATTTAAATGTTTCTAATTTTGAAATAAACCATTATTTACCAAAATTCAATAAACAGTATGTTTCAACAAGAAAAAAATATTTATCAAAATCAATTTTCAAAAAAATATTAGTAAATTTGAATTTTTCAATACCTGTTAGAGAGGCGGAAGTCAAACTCCCAATAATGAAACTTCCTCATCATCATCCTTGGCTCTGCTGCCACCAGGAGATGCAATCCAGTAATTCCTCATCCTCAGGACTTGTTGGCTCATACATATCATATGTATCGGACGGTGCAACATACAACGTCACCGATGAACTGGTTCCATAACCTTGACTACCAGCTGACGATGCCTCCGATACAAAACTTGGCGTTGGCGATGCACTCGATGCCTCTGAGCATGGTGTTGCTGCATAACCAGGACTCGATGGATTTTGTCTCATATTATGATGCTGCTGATGCTGCTGACTATGATGATGATGATGATGATTATGACTATAATGTCCACTAATATCACTACCATGTTCACTTGGTGCATGTAGTCTCATTTCAATTGGTGAATGTTGTTGATTCGATGAATTTGGTGACGATGATAAAATTGATGTTGATGCATCAATTTCCGAACCATCTTGATCGTCTAATAATAATTGTAAACTTCTTATATATTCAACTGCCATTCTTAATGTTTCAACTTTAGAGAGTTTTTTACTACCGGCACGAGCACCACCATGTGTACCCGCTGTATTACCACCCAATGCCTGTGCAACACTTTGCGGTATATGCTGACGTAATTTTGCAAATCCATTGTTCACTTGTTTCACTCGATTACGTTCACGTGCATTGCGACGTGCAACTGATGCCGGTTGATGTACTGTACCATAGGGTGTTGTTTGATACATTTTTGTACGTTTATTATTACAATTTTGCTGCTGCTGCTGCTGCTGTTGTTGTTGCTGCTGCTGTTGTAGAGCAATTTTCACATCCGTACCTGTTGCCAATGTACCAGTTGATACAATAACATTGCCACGATGAATTTGTTGCTGTGATACATTATTTACAGAAACAGGCACAAGTCCATGATGACGAATATGTTGTTGAGTCAACATTATTGGTAAAACAATGCTCTCTTTTTTCACTAGGGTCATATCACACTAATTTCTTCGTCTAAAATTCACTTTTTATGTAAAAAAAAAAATTTTGGTAAAAAATTTCCAAAATTTTCTGTTAAAATTTCCGAAAAAAAAAAATCGATGAACAAAAATCACTGTTTGTCACAAGGGATTAAAATATCAATATAAGAATCGATATTAACGATTTTTTTTTTTTTTTTGCTTATATTGGGAATACTTGATGTACACGGTACGACCGTGGCTCCCGAAATGCCTTGCTGAAGAGGGTTCGGGGTCATTTATAGACGGGCGGGCACGCGCCGCTCCCCACCATTGGGTTTTACAATATGGGCCCTATGCCCCTCGTGCTTCCTTTATGTGTGTGTGTGTGTGTGTGTGTCTGTGTGTTAGTTGTTACCCCTCTTTTGGAAGCTTCTTCTTCCAGTACCCAACTCCCCCACCATTTTGCACGTAGCGTGCTTATAGCCCTTCCGAGATTCTCATCTCGAAGTGAATTCACATATATACATATATATAGAGTGCTGGTCCACCAGTTTTCAAACGGCACGCGACAACAACCTTCTCTCCCCTCCCCCTTTCATCTTTTTCTGTCTCCTTTTTTTTTTTTTTTTTTTAATATAAAAATTTCTTTTATAAAAATTATAAAAATTTTGAAATTCTTTGAAATTTAATAATAACAAACCACTTTTTTTCCGCCTCGTTTTTTTTTATCTCCCACTTCTTTTTTTTTTAATATAAAACTTTGAAAAAATTATAAAATGTGTAGGAAATAATTTGAAATTTGATAATAATTTATTATTAATTTTGAAATTTAAAAATAATTTATTATCATTAAATTTTGAAATTTCATGATAAATTATTATTAAATTTCAAATTATTTCGAACATTTTTTTCAATTTTTATAATAATAATAATAATAATAATAATAATAATAATAATAATAATAATAATAATAATAATAATAATAATAATAATAATAATAATAATAATATTAATAATAATAATAATATTAATAATAATAATAATATTAATAATAAAACACGGAAAAAAATCTTTACCTGAAACAAAGATAAGTTTCACTAGAACAGCGATATCTCTAGAATAGCGAAAACTTTCGTTGTTATAATGAAGCATATATCACTTCTGTTTCAGGTAAAGATTTTTTTCCGTGTAATAATTATAATTATAATTAAAATATAATAATAAAATTAATAGTTTTTTTTCTATTATTTTTCAACTTTGTTTAAAACTATTTCAAACTAGTCTCAACAAATTTCAATTAAACAAATTCAAACTTGTCTTTAATTATGTTTCGAACTTGTACCAAATATATAGTTTTAACCATGTCGCAAAAACAAGTTCAAATCTGTTTTCTATATACTATTTCAAATTTGTCTTAAACAATTTGCAAACTTGTTTTAAATTACAAATTCAAATTTGTTTCCAACTGCTTTGTACTTGTCTCAAACTATTTGGAACATGTTCGAAACAATCAGAATTAAACAAATTCAAAACTTGTTTCCAACTGCTTTGAACTAGTTCCAATTAGTTTCGTAATACTTATTGTTTTCAACTATTTCGAACTAGTTCCAATTAGTTTCGTACTTGTTTTCAACTATTTTGAATTAGTTCCAATTAGTTTCGTACTTGTTTCCAACTATATTTGGAACAAGTTCGAAAAAGTTTGAAACAAGTTTGAATTTGTTTAATTCTGACTGTTTCGAACATTTTCCAAATAGTTTAAGACAAGTACAAAACTGATTAGAACTAGTTTGAAACAGTTAGATACTGTTTAATTCTGTCTGTTGCGAACATGTTCCAAATAGTTTGAAACAAGTAGGAAAACTACTTGGGACTAGTATAAAACTATTTGGGACAAGTACGAAAATACTTTGGAACAAGTTCAAAGCAGCTGGAAACAAGTTTGAATTTGTTTAATTCAGACTGTTTCGAACATGTTCCAAATAGTTTGAAACAAGTACAAAACTAATTGGAACTAGTTCGAAATAATTGGAAACAAGTACAAAACTAATTGGAATTAGTTCGAAATAGTTGAAAACAAGTACGAAACTAATTGCGGAACTAGTTCGAAACAGTTGGGAACAAGTTAGAATTTGTTTAATTTCATTTTATTTCGAACATGTTCCAAATAGTTTGAAACAAGTACAAAACAGTTGGAAACAAGTTTGAATTTGTTTAATTAAAACATCTTGAGACAAGTTTGAAACAATTGCAAACAAGTTATGGAAACACTTTAAAACAAGTTTCAAAATATTTGGAACAAATTCAAAGCAGTGGGAAATGCGCTTAAATGTATTTTTATTTGAAACAATGTTCAAAGCAGTTGGAAACAAGTTTGTAATTGTTTGAAACAAAAGTGCGGAATACTTATAAAACTGTTTAATATATATTATATTAGAACAAGTTGGAACAAGTTTGCAATTGTTCGAAATAATTGAAAAGCAAGTTTGAAAATATTTGTAACAAGTTTCAAAAACTATTTGCAAGAAGTTCGAAGCAGTTGAAAACAAGTTATAGCTGTATATTTATAATATTGAATGAAGTTTGGAATTGTTTAATACAAGTTCGAAACTGATTGGAATAATTTTAAAACTGATTGGAACTAGTTTAAAATTGTTTAAAACACGTTTAAAGCCATTAAAAATGTTTTCAATTAAAAACAAGTATTTTTAAATATATTTTTATACAAAACAATCTAAATTTAAATATCAGTTTTAGATTGTATATATAAAACAAGTTGAAAATTAAAAAACAATATAAATTCTTAAATAAAGCAAAAAAAAAAAAATCTTTTGAATATAAAAATTTGCAAATTAGAATCAAACGGATCAACAGTTTTGTTTTGAATTAAAATAGACGTATGCTTACATGCATATATATATATGTATATGTGCTTGTATACAGGTATATAATATGAATTAAGAAACGTGAGTCTAACGAGGTCTAGGGTTGTTGCAACCTAAAACGGGGTCGTAAAATGTTTCCATCCAAGTCGTAAAACTCTAGTGAGTTGAAATTTGACGAGGTCATATTGTTGACCCTCCATCGTTTTTGATTCTTTTCGGTCTGCTTTTTTTTATGGGTTGACTTTATTCCTTATTCAAAATGATTTGTTTCTTTTGAAAAAAAAAAAATCTTTTTTAAACATCCCTCCCCCCACCCCTCCCTAAAAAAAGCGTCTTTGTCCATATATGGGGATTTGACTTGTAGTTAGTGCGCGAGCGGCAATAAAAAAAAAAAGGTTTTAATGTTTCTTTTTTTCTCCTCCTTTTATCGTCTTCTTATATATGTATATATATATATATATATATATTCATTTGCGATTTTTCAAGACCTTATAAATATTTTGTGGGGTAGTATGCGGTTCTCACGTAATTTTATTTTAAAGAGAGAAAAAAAATAAGTAATATTTTTTTTTTTTTGGCAAGCGAAGAATATTATTATACTTGTTTTGGGGTTGTGAGGTGTATAAAGTCGACGACCCTTTAAAATTAAGTCGCTGTATTTAAAATAAAATACATATATTTTATATATAATAATTTTGTGAAAAAAAAATTTATTTCACTCGACATGGGCAGTCAAATGTTTTTATTATCAGTTTTATGTAGTTTATTGTGTATTATTATATATATATTTTATGTTTAGTATAGTAAAGGGGAAGTGTATTATACACATAGAAAATATTAATTCATTTTTTTTTTTTTTTGAATTAATTAGAATTTTTTTACTATTGAAGCTGAATTGAAACATTCAGATTCAAAATTTTTACTTCTTAACTTATACAGTATTCATATATATTCATCTAAACACTTATTGTTTCAGATAATTATACAAACTTGTTTTCAACTGCGCTTTGAATTTATTTCAAATAGTTCGAAACTTGTTTTAAAGTATTTCCAACTGTTTTGAAATTGTTTCAATTAGTTTCGTATATACTTGTCTCAAACTATTTGGAACATGTTCGAAACAGTTAGAATTAAACAAATTCAAAACTTGTTTCCAACTGCTTTGAACTAGTTCCAATTAGTTTCGTATACTTATTGTTTTCAACTATTTCGAACTAGTTCCAATTAGTTTCGTACTTGTTTTCAACTATTTTGAACTAGTTCCAATTAGTTTCGTACTTGTTTAATTCTGACTCTTTCGAACATATTCCAAATAGTTTGAGACAAGTACGAAACTAATTGCAACTAGTTTGAAACAAACGGAATTAAACAAATTCAAAACTTGTTTCCAACTGCTTTGAACTAGTTCCAATTAGTTTCGTACTTGTTTCCAACTACTTTGGAACAAGTTCGAAGAAGTTGGAAACAATTTTGAATTTGTTTAATTCTGACTGTTTCGAACATGTTTCAAATAGTTTGAGACAAGTACGAAACTAATTGGAACTAGTTTGAAACAAACATAATTAAACAAATTCAAAACTTGTTTCCAACTGCTTTGAACTAGTTCCAATTAGTTTCGTACTTGTTTCCAACTACTTTGGAACAAGTTCGAAGAAGTTGGAAACAATTTTGAATTTGTTTAATTCTGACTGTTTCGAACATGTTTCAAATAGTTTGAGACAAGTACGAAACTAATTGGAACTAGTTTGAAACAAACATAATTAAACGAATTCTAACTTGTTTCTAACTGTTTTGAACTAGTTCCAAGTAGTTTCATACTTGTTTCCGCAACTATTTTGAACTAGTTCCAATTAGTTTCGTACTTGTCTCAAACAAATTTGGAACATGTTCAAAAACATAGTCATAATTAAATAAATTCAAACATGTTTCCAACTTGTTCTAAATAGTTTCGTACTTGTCACAAACCATTTGGAACATGTTCGAAACAAACAGTTTCAAACCAATTCTAACTTATTTTTAATTGTTTCGAACTTGTTTCAAACAGTTTTGTACTTGTCTAAAACTATATATATATATATATATAATGTTCGAAACTGACAGAATCAAATTTTTCAACAAAAATAAATTTTACCCATTATTGCAGTAAATAAATAAATAAAAAAAAATTTGTAAAAATTTTTGAGGAGTACGAACATGAGAAGCACTGCGTGCGTATATATATATATATATATGAATCGAGAGGTCCACACGTATCGCGCGCGACTTTGCGTCCATGGAACAAAATTCGAACAGTTACCGCGGCAGCAAAGAAGAAGTATAGAAGAAGAAAAAAAAAGCTGGTCCACATTCTCACAGGGGTGGGATGAAATGAAGGGCATTAAGGGGGGTGGGTGGGAAGGGAGTAAGGGGAAGACGAGTCTCGTGAGAGATATTGCCGCTATGAGAAGAGTTGAAGGAGTGGAGGAGGTAGGGACTTTTAGTGACGGCAGTAGCAGCACTGACCCATGGAGTAGTGGGGGATGAGGGGGGGAGAGAGAGAGAGTAAGTCTGCCGAGACGCGAGCCGTAATCCCCTTCTCCGCTTCGTGGCGCACGCCGTTTTTCTCCCCCCCCCCCTCCTCCTTCTCTCACTCTAAAGTCGCTGCTTCTTGATATGTATTGGGGCCCCATGCCCAGTGTAGTTGGCGGCGGCACCAGCAGCAACGGCAGCAACAGCAACTGTACACGCGAGCCAGACGCGCGCGCCACCGTACGTGCCTCGATGCATATATATATACTTATTGCATTTGTGTGCGTACAGGCGTAAAAGAATCCTAACACATATGAATTCCCCAACTTGGAACAGGTATATATATATATATATATATATATATGTGCCATGTTCTCCTCATCGCAACTTCTCCTGCAAAATTCCCTTTTACATCCAAACGCAATATGAGCCAGTCGACGTTCGCATGCATGAAAAATACAAATTTGGCCCCCGGGCAATCGCATGTATTCCCTGGAGTTGCAATATAATAATAATAATAATAAACAATGATGTTTAATTATTATGAACGAATTTAATAAATACATAGAGGAGAGTGGTCAACAATGGGCCACTTCTTTTTTTAATTTCTATATTTATAATATTATATAGGTATAAATAGAAAATAAAAATTAATTATAATTAAAATTAAAATAAAAATTATTAATCTATTCAAATATATTTCGCAATTGTTAAAAAACCATTAAATATAGATGTAATACAAAAAAATTGCGGGAAAAAATTTCTTTCTATTTTGATTGGCCGCATATTGTCACGTGACTGAAAAAATGGCCGCCATCGATAAGAAACAGCTGATCTCTTTCGTATTTCAATATTTTACTCTCTAAAACTGAATTGGTAAAAATGTTAACTAATTTAAATTAGTAACTCACTTTTTTGCTTTAGAATTAGTTAAATTTTACTACAATTGTTAGTGAAAGTTATACTAATAATTAGTAAAAAATTTTACTAATTTTAAAGCAAAAAGTGAGTCACTAATTTAAATTAATAAACAATTTTACTAATTCAGATTTAGAGAGTGAATACAAACAAAAATAATTTAAAACATATAGTATAATATTTCAAAATTACATAACACTACTACATCGCAGTGTTTTTTTTATCATAACCTAAAAATTCTGAAATTTTTTTTGTTTCTAATTAAAATACCTATATATATATATTTTGAAGAAATAAAAATTTTAATTTCAAAAAATTAATCTCTCTTCCAAAAATATATATTTATTATTATTATTATTACTGTACTAATTAACACTCGCGATGAAGAATTTCACAATTTCTGACCCTAAAAAAAGATAATGTCTCAATTTTATATAAGAATTCCGAAGCTTGTGATTGATTTCAAAAACATTATTACCATAAGCTTTCGCATCCATCAAAGTGGGACCCATCGATATTCTCGCACTAAAGGAATGCCTATAACGGAAACAAAAGAAAATGCTAATTTCAAAAGACAACTTCATTATATATATATATTAATAGGAATTAGAATAAATGTTTCCTCTTGCCAAAAGAATTCATATTGTATATAAATTTTTGGCGATTGCCGATAAAATAGTTGGCTATTTTTTTTCTCTTTATCTTTAAAAATTATATTTTTGTTTTCTCAATGTTTATTTGTTATGATTTTATTATTATTATTATTATTATTTAAATTTCTAACGATTATTATAATAAATTATTATTCATCAAGAAGGCCGAAAAATAATATATTATTAATCTTACTATTATTATTTTTAGTGTAATCATTATTATTATTATTATTATTATTATTATTATTATTATTATTATTATTATTATTATTATTATTATTATTATTATTATTATTATTAATATATTTTGTTTTTATAGAGACATATTAAAACACAGAGTTTAACCGCAAGAAAATTTAAGGGGCGAGTGATGAAATATTTTTCCGATTGTTCCAAAAAAAAGTTGAGAAGGAAACTGTCAGTCAAGTTAAAACCAACATTTTAAAATATATACTAAATAAGACACAAAAATGACACTAAATGCCGATCATGGATTTTAGGCGATTTGTGTTGCGAACGGTTCAAAGAGGTTTAACATTTTATTTTTTTGGGTTGAAAAAAAAAAAATTCTTAAACAACGTTATAAAACTATCATAAACATAAACTATAATTTTTTTATATATCTCTTATTTTATTTTTTGTATATATATATATATACACAAAATTTTATGATCATTCTCGCGCATATCTTTACACGCGCACGATGACGAAATGATGCTGCGTGAAAGAGAAAAACCAAAACCAAAAAAAAAAAAAAAAAAAAAGGAAAGAAAGAGCAAAATGAGGGTTTCTCTGTGGAAAATCGTACCAAGAAGGGTCTCTCTCTCTCTCTTTCACTCTCGACACTTTGGATAATGGTGGTACCTGCACTTTTGCGGTTGGAAGATTTGTCGCGCAGCAAGGAACTCGTTGTCATGTCGGTACTTAAAGAGAATTCCCATTGCCTTGAAAACTTATAAACCCTGATGCTCAAATGCCTATACATAATAATAATAATAATAATAATAATAAAATATATATATATATATATACCGATGAAAGAGGACTCAACACCAAAAGAAAACCAGACCATTGGAATAATATATAGAGAGAGAAAACGAGCGGGTTGACAATAATAAAAATAATGGTATAAATAGTGGATGTTTGCGAAATTTCAAAAATGAAAATATGAGAGTCATCCTCCGAGAAAGAAACCGCGCTCATATACTATATATATTCCAAGTGCGGTGACCAATGTACCTTTACAATTGTATATCAAAAGAGAAAGAAAGAAAGAAAGAAGGAAAAAAAGGGATATAACTTGAAAAATTTCTCGCACTCTTGCCAAAAATTTAGTGATGCTCTCAAGAATTTCATTTTTTTTTTAACCTCGAGAAATCGTGAAATTCCATTAGTTACTGATGAATGGTGTGTTATAGAATTTTATTGATCATCGCGCGCGCTTTCGCCATGTAAAATTTCAAATTTGTAACGTGTGACAATTTTTTTTTTTTTTTTTTTTTTTTTTTGAAAAATGATCGATATAAAAATTGAAAATATTTTGGAATAAAGAGCATAACGTTATGGAATTTATTTTTGACTGTGTGTGTGAGATTATTATTATTATTATTATGATAGTTACTATTATTATTGTTATTATTAATATTATTATTATTACTACTATTTTCATTATTATTATTACTACTATTTTCATTATTATTATCACTACTATTATTTTACTATTACTGTTACTACTACTACTATTTACTACTATTATTATTACTACTATACTATTGTTACTAATACAATTTTTACTACGACTATTGTTACTGCTACTACTATTAATACTATACTATTACTATACTGCTACTTCTACTATTGTTTTACTATTATTACTACTATTATTTTACTATTACTACTATTACTACTACAACTATTTCTGTTATTGTTACTACTATTATTACTATATACTATTACTACTACTATTATTTTACTATTATTGTTACTACTATTACTATTTGTTACTACTACTATTTCTGTTATTGTTACTACTATTATTACTACTATTACTATTATTATTGTTAGTACTATTTACTACAACTACTACTACCACCACCTATACTAAATACTGATTCTACGTTACTATAATTCTTTTGAATTATAAAAAAAAAAAATTACGATTGACTTTTCTAATAATTTTCAGCAAATACGATTTGGTTTTCTATAAATAACCCTTTTTTCTGCATCAGAAGCTCCGCCAACACCTGAAATAAACAATACATTTAGAAAGTAAGAAATAAAAAAAAAATTATGGAAAATAGAAAAACTTACCCGATACGTCCATTTTTTGCAACAAGTGATCCGTCACCTAAAAAATAAAAAAATAAATATCAGTAATAAAATACAGATTAAAGAAAAAAAAAGCTGTATACCTTTATCTTTATTGAATTGATTCTGCACATTTGATTCCTAAATTTGCCATGATACGATATATATTTCTTTACTCCAAAAATAAGTCTACTACTCCGAGTGTGTGTGTAATATCCGCTTCCATCCATCTGAAACAAAAACTAATTCATTATCAGTAAATGAAAAAAAAAATAAAATTACTTACCTATAATAATTAAACTGAATTAAAGTTGGGGTGCCGCCATGACAGTTAAGCTCACGAAGCCAGGGCCGTAGTTTGAATTTTCTCTGGGGTACTATTGTACCCCAGTTGCGTCATCTAGAGTGAAAATAATTAAATCAGAAGATAAATAAGAAGAAATGGTAAAATATGTAAAGGAAACAAAAATTATTATTATTATTATTACACAAAGTTTTGGTATTATAATACAGTCCCATTGAAATATATATATATATATATATATATATATATACAATTTGTGAAGTAATGCTTAACAGACCGTTTAGCATAAATGCTAAGAAGGGATCTCTCCATAGGAATTAGTGTAATTTTGCATATACGACGAAAAGAAAAACGAAGGACAGAGAAAATACGACCTTACCGAAAAAGGGAATAGTGGGCGGGGTGGGGGTGAAAGGGGGGAAGATGTGCGACAGGGGCAGGACGTTGTCTTGAACTGGACACCCCGTCGTGTGCCATAAATGACAAATCTGTTTAACCGTAAAGTATATAAGGTACCCAAGATAGAGAGAGAGAGAGAGAGAGAGAGGCGTTGTCGTCGCTGGTCAGTAACCAAAAATAAAAAAAAAAAAGATTTCTCGCAACAAGTGTATACCAAGAGTTGCAAGTGTAAAAGCTTAACACACTATATCCATAAAATAAATAATAAACCGTCCCCCATAGAACAATACATTTATATATATGTATATAGCATAGGACAAAATTTTTCTTTTTAAAATAGATATACAAAAATTTTGATATTGTCTATAGATAAAGCAAAATTTTTTTTTTTCTTCTCCTTTTATTTTATATTTTGTATATCTACTTTTTTTCCTAGTTTTTGTATCATAAAATTTATTGCCGGTTTTTGGTAAATATACATATATATGTTTATATGTGTGAAATTTTTTTTACTAGCTTAATACACATTTATTGAGACGCGGTTTTAAAATATATTTCATGATTTCATCTTATTGGAGTACTAAAAATACTTTTTTTTACTTCTGTATACATATATTTTACATAATTTATTTTTATTTCATTACCTATATTATTTTTACTACTATTATTATTATTATTTTTATTAGTATTATTATTATTATTATTTTATTATTATTTTTATTATTATCATTATTATTATTATATTATTATTTTTATGTATATTAAATTAAACCTATTTTTTTTTCTAATTCAATTTCTGCGAATATATAATTAAAAAATTTTGCAGTTTTCCCTTTTTTTTAACAATAACAATAATATATAAAAATTATGGAAACATTGTTAATAATATACATTGCAAACACGTATATATACACCTGACAACGAAATAAAGAAAATTATCTTTGGTTACAAAAAAAAAAAAAAAAAATTTTTTTTCCATTTCATCCTGTTTCTATTTATTTATATTTGTTAAAAACTTGTTGCAGTAATGATTCATAAATATTCATGAGAAAGTATATATATATATATATATATATATATATATATATAATGCCATGTGTCGCGCGTGTGCCTCGTCCGGGATCATTTAATAAAAATAGGCTGAAAAAAATTAACCAAAAAAAAGAAAGAAAAAAAAAAAAAAAAAAAGATTGAAAGCACGCGACTTGAAAATATCGGAAAATAAAAAAGACCAATATAATAACGTTTTTATATATGTATATATAATGAAAAATCAAATCGTAATAAAATTTTAATTTTACTAGGTTATGTTAAATTTAAGTTCACTTTTACAAGTAATGCCGGTAAAGTAGAATAATGTATATTATCTTTTAGGCGGTAAATTTTGAAATTAATTTAAAGTATATATATATGTATTTCTAATTTTAACAATCGTTAACATAACCTACAAATTCTTTATTGTGATTAAAGTTATAGGCTTAGAACCACAATAATGGTATTAAAAATATAATAATAATAATAACAAAAATTATTATTATTATTATTATTATTATTATTATTATTATTATTATTATTATTATTATTATTATTATTATTATTATGATTATATATTATTAATACTATTAATAATAATTTTAATATGTTTACATTATACAGCAACGTTATTATTGCAACTCAATAAATTCGAAACCTACATGGAAATATAAGTTAAGAAAAAAAAAAAAAATATACTATAAAAATATTTATAATATTTATATAATTCAAAAAATAAAAGTTTCCCACGCTGCCCTTTAAGTATATATATATATATAAAGAAAACAAAAAAAAAATTAAAAATTTCCATAATTGAAAGTATATAAATAAAAAAATTTTCATTTTCATATAAATATATATACAATATAAAATTATGAATGAATCATCATCATTAAGTTTCCAACTAAATTGGCAGATGTTTCACTATGGGGGGGGGGGATTTTTCCGATTTGTTATCGAACACGTTTTGTCGTCGCACTCGCGCGCGATATATCGTTATGGATAATCTGTATAACTATATATATATATATATATATATATATATAGAAATGTGTGTTCGTGTGCGGAATCCGTTGCTCGATTCTGATCGTCTCGTCTCGTATATAGGATTCGAGGAAAAATTCAAAAAAAAAAAAAAAAGAAAAAAAGAAAAAAATCCAATGATAAAAACTGGCAAGGACGAACGCGTATAGAAATGTTTGCCTTTCGTATATATATATACAGCAATACTACGTGATTCGTATGAGAAATTAAGAATAAAAGTCCCTCTCGTCCTCAAAACAGGTCCTATCAAGATTATCCCCCCAAAAACTAAAATCCCGTTAAATTCCCATAAAATTAATCTCCCATCAACACATATGTATATATATATATAATACAAGGATGAAGCTTCTGGAAAATATTTTTTTACTTTCCTTTTTCCTGCTTTCAATATATATATATATATATATATATATATATATATATATATATATATATATGTATGTATTTCGTGACCGGAAATTGTTCCGAGGGATGCAAATGTCCTTCTTTTTTAGCGCGCACTCTTAAATACACATATATATTCTTGAAATGAAATTTATAACTTTTTAAGAATTTATTTCTTGTTTTTGAAAACGAATTACATTTCAAGAAGTGCGGAAACACTGAATAATCTTCACATAAACACGTTCCTTTATCTGAGAATCAAATTGTAAATTAAATATGTATATATTTGAAAAAAAAATAAAAATTCTCTTTTTATGTTTATTACACTTTAATTTCATTGTTATGATGTTGTTTTTTTCTCTTATTTTAGTAATTATGTGATAAAATATATATATATATAGTAAAGTATTATAATAAAATACAAGAAAAAAAATATTTATCTGAAACAGTAAAAGGTTTCACTATAATAGGGAAAGATTTAGCTGAAACAAGTAAAACTTTTGCTAATATAATGAAATGTTTCGCTGTTTCAAGTAAATATTTTTTTTCGTGCGTGTAATATAATATAATATAATATAATATAATATAATATAATATAATATAATATAATATAATATAATATAATATAATATAATATAATATAATATAATATAATATAATATAATATATTTTTTTATTTATAATTATTTTATTAAAAATTTTAAAATGTATCATTACCATTACTTATAAAAAAAAAAACATTTTTCATCCTCTTGAAAAATATTAACGGTTTTCCGCCACTTGACTTTTAACCGGAAATGACATTGCAAATCATTGACTTTTTGTTTCCCCTTAAATATATAGAAATATATCGTGTAAATAAATAAAATTCTAATAAATAACCAAAAGAGATAAATAATTACGTTAATGATACAAAAAATTACAGGTTAAATGAATTTTGAATTTCCCGCGCTTATTATTCAATTGATTCGAGAAATTAGGTTTGGTTAGGTTACAGATTACGTTAATATAGAGGTTACAATATTGTTGAATTTTTTCCTACTGTTGAATTTAACAAAAAAAAAAAAAAAAAAATTATGGCATTGGAAAACTAAATCGTAAAAATAGTCGAATCTCTCAATGAATATAATATTCGTAATTTTTGAAAAATATATTTTCAAAAATTCAAAGTGAGAAAAACACTTTAACGCCTTTACTTATTCTTATTCATTTTTTTTTTTTTGAGGTTATAAATATGTTTTTTTTTTTCAAAATCAATTTAGAATAAATTTTTCCCTCTCTTTTCTCATTGGAGTCGAATAATTAAATAATACTATTTTAATTAAAAATAATTAAATTGAATTAATTAAATAATAATAATTATTATTGTATTATAAAATTTTTAGAAAATTATATTTTGGTAGTATTTTGGTCGTTGGTCTTCTAAATAAAAAAAAAAAAAACCCACTTTTTTCTACACGTAAAAATTTAAGTTTAAAAAAAAAACAAAATGTTAATTTCAAAAAATTTTCCCAAAACCTATGTCGCCGTCCACTTCTAAACAAAAAAAAAAAAAAAAAAAAAAAAAAAAAAAAAAAAAAAAAAAAAAAAAATCGGTCCTTTCCTGCCTTTTTCTTGAGAGTGCCAACCGGAAATGGTCCTCGAGATCGTAATGAATATTTTTTTTTCTCTCGCTTTTCAGCACTTTTTCATTTCCGTCGAATTTCTTGAATATATGCAATCATACACACAACCATCAAATTCTTAAATAAATAATTCCTAATTTATTTCTAAAAATTCTATATTATATTTTATAAATTGTTATATGAAAAATATTAATTAATATATATATATATATATATATATATATCATTTTTTGCCTTACAGTATAATAAAAATTAAATAATTTAATAATAATAATAATAAACATTTAAATTATTATTTTTACTTATTTAATTTTCACTCGTAAGAGAAAGGAAAAATTATTTATACAATGAAAAAAAATCTTTATCTGGAACAACCCCTCACAGCACCAGATATCCTAGGATATTCTAAAAACATCCCTTGGATATCCTAGGGATACCCCAGGGATATCCTAAGGATACTTTAAGGATATCCAAAGTAGCGGCGGTTAGGATATCCTAGGGATACCCCAGGGATATCCTAAGGATACTTTCAGGATATCCAAAGTAGCGGCGGTTAGGATATCCTAGGGATACCCCAGGGATATCCTAAGGATACTTTAAGGATATCCAAAGTAGCGGCGGTTAGGATATCCTAGGGATATCCCAGAGATATCTAAGGATGTCCCTAGGACGTCCCAGGGATATTCTAATCATTTCCCCGGATATTATTAGGATATCTTCAGGACGTCCTAAGGATATTCCAAGGATATTCCTGGAATAATTAGGGATGTCCTAAGGATATCCACAGTATGTCTATATTATCTTAAGGGTTAGAATATCCTTAAGTCGTTCTAAAAATGTCCCTAAGGTATCCATAAAACGACCCTAACATAAAAATTAATTAAATAAAAATGGAAAACATATTTTTTGGATGTATTTATCATGTATTTCCAAGATATCTAAAATGATTTACCTTGTTTACAAGAATTCGTTTTTCTACTTTTTCTTTAAAAAATCTCTTGAAACCAACTCAAGCGCTAACTATTTGTATCAAAAAATCGCTATCTCAAATATATAGTCAAAATTTGAATCATAATGATATCCTAGGCAGATCTTAGCGATATTTCTATAAAATATTTTAACGATATACCAAGTTTATCCCAAGAATATCACCACGATATCACTAGGATATCCCTGGAATATCCCTAGAATATCCTCAGGATATCCCAAAAATATCCTACGTAACTGCGGTTTGGATGTTCTGAAGATATTCTCAGGATATCCTAGGATATCCATGGACGTTTTCAGAATATCCCACATTAGTTTAGGATATCCTGAGGATATCCTCAGGATATCCTTTTGTTGTGAGGGACGATATGTTTCTTTAAAATAACGAAATAATATTCGCTGTTTCAGTAAAATATATCACTATTACAGTGAAACTTATCGTTGTTTCAGGTTAATTAATTAATTAATTAATAATTCAAAAATTCGAATAATATTTGTCATCAGCGTTAGGTTGAAAATAGTTTTTTTTTAAAAATTATTTATATTTTTTTTTTAATAATAAAACGATAATAATTTTGTATCGCGTAATAAAATTTGTGCGATATATGTTTATACAAGTTGGATATATTTTTTTTTTTATTCACTATAAATATATATATATATATATATATGTTCTCGCCTTGTTGTGCCATAAACTATCAAAAAATTGAACACTGCTTCTTATACGAGAGAGGACCTGAAATATCAATTTCCACGTGTCTGAGTGTATACATATGTGTATATGGGAATGCGACGCACCGACTCACCATCTGCGCTGCAGACACAGGTTATGTACTTGCTCGACAAAACGACATAAGGGGGGCCCAAAAGAGTCATATTATATACATATATATATATATATATATATATATACATACATGCGAGAGAGAAAGGCAAAATTCGATATAATTTCGCTTTCCTTCCGAATTAAAAGTCATTTCATTTCTCAATTCCCTTTCGCGAAAAAAATGCATATATATATTTTATATATATATATAAAAAAAAATAGTATTTATAAGATACTATAAAATTGTACTATAAAGTGCAATTAAGGCTCATTTAAAAAAAAAAAAAAAAGAAAAAAAAATTATTGAATATAATTTTTAAACTTTCCAATTTTCATGAAATTTTACGATTATTGCAATTGGCACCTTTTAAAATGTATATTTAACTGCATTTTGATCATCGTTTATAACACAATGGATATATATATATATATATGTATATATATATAGAAATCGACGACAAAGATTGAGAAATTAAAAAAAATAAATTTTCGATTACAAAAAAGCAGGACGTCGGTGAAGTTCACAACGTTTATGATCAATGATTGAGAAGAGAAAATATTTTTTTTCGCCATTGACATGAAAAAGTGTCTTTTTTGTGCCTGTTTTGGGCAGATAAAGTAGCACTTTTTAAGGCAGTTTGGGCCAACTGCCTAAAAAAGACTTTTTTAGGCAGTTGTTAATTTGGTGCATAATTTTTGTTTTGCTTTTATTTTATTTATCAATTTTCATTATTATATATTATATATTATATATTATATATTATATATTATATATTATATATTATATATTATATATTATATATTATATATTATATATTATATATTATATATTATATATTATATATTATATATTATATATTATATATTATATATTATATATTATATATTATATATTATATTATATATCATATATTATATAATATTCGGCTCGTCTTCGTCTCACCTACGTCGCATTAACGACAGTACTGAAAATTACATCCTCACCTAAAAAGTCCTACTTTACGTGCTTGCCACATAATATACTATTCTATGCTAATTATTTATTTATTTATCCAAAAATTTTTTTTTGCAACGTTTCTTGATCAATAATAATTTTTTGAAAAAAAATTGTAGGCAAAAAATTAATTATTTTTTGAGTGAAAAATATATTTTTTTTTTCAATCGTCGATCATCATAAACGTTGCAAAACTTCACCAATGTAAAAATGATTTATTATTTGGAAAAAAATTTTTTAGTGTAGAATTTTAGAAATATTTTTCAAAAAATCGCCACCATATTGATTCCGCTATTTTGGATTTTTAAAAACTGTTTGTTTAATGCCAAAAAAACGGGAAATTAGATATTAAATAGATTTCCTAATAGGGTCCAGATCAGAGCCTCGCCAGTTTTCCTATTTTGGTAAAAAAAAAAAAAAAATGTACACAAACTGTTTTTTAAACTACGATATAAAATAGTTATTAATAATTAAACAGAATTATATATTTTATATACTTGTTTTTTAAATTCATTTTCTATTTGGGTTTTGACTAGTATTCCCAGCCAGAAACTATAAATAGAATATTGAATAAATTTTACAATAGGGACTATGGTCAGAATTTGGTTATTCATACAAATTTTTAAAATAGGAAAAACTAGAATCATATTTTTAATTTTACCTTTTTTTTCCAAACTAGGAAAACTGTCGAGGCCCTTGTCTAAGCCCTATTTTAAATAGAACAAAGTGGGATAATTTTTGCAAATTACTATAATGTAAATTTTTGTAACTAGTAAGTTTATATAGTTTTGTTTTAACAATATGAAATCAATATTCGCACGAAATAGGGTAAGTTATAGGGAAGACTGACAGGGGCCTGACTAGTTTTTGTCTAGTTCGAACATAATTTCGAAATAGGCTTATTCAAAATTATAAAATAGCCTTCTTGGGACCTAGTAGGATACCCTGCCTAGTCCCACAGTCGAAATAGGGAAAACTAGATAGTTTCTCAACAGGTCCACATTAGCAATAATTGCCAAAAAAAATGTTCTTACTACAAAAACTAAGTATACTATATATTTAAAAGAGTTTAGGGGCCTCTAACAGGGGAATAGATTTTTTTTATTGATAATTTCAAATCAAAAACTTAAGACTGACAGGGCCCTGGCTAGTGTTTCTCTAGTTTAAACATAATTTCGAAAAAGTGTATTTCGAATAAAAGATTTCTATAAAGGATGTCTTCTTGGGAGGTAGTGGGTTTCTCTGCCTAGTTCCACAGCCGAAATAGGGAAAACTAGATAGCCCCTCATCAGGCCCACAATAGGAATAATTTGCAAAAAAAATTTTTTGTTTCCAAAACTAAGTATTTTAAAAGCGCGTTTGGTGGCTCTAAGAGAGTGAATAGAACAACTATCGACAATTTTAAATCTAAAATTCAGACTAACCGGGGCCTGGCTGGTTTTTGTCTAGTTCGAACATAATTTCGAAATAGGCTTATTCAAAATTATAAAATAGCCTTCTTGGGACTTAGTGGGATGCCCTGCCCAGTTCCACAGCCGAAATAGGGAAAACTAGATAGTTCCTCAACAGGTGCTCATTAGGAATTATAGCTAAAAAAATGTTCTTAATACGGAACTAAGGTTTAGGGGCCTCTAAAAAGGGGGAATAGATTTTTTTATTTGTAAATTTCAAATCAAAAAATTAAAACTGACAGGGCCCTGGCTAGTTTTTCTCTAGTTTAAACATAATTTCCAAAAAGTGTATTTCGAATAAAGGATTTCTATAAAGGATGTCTTCTTGGGACCTAGTGGGTTACTCTGCATAATTCCACAGTCGCAATAGGGAAAACTAGAAAGCCCCTCATCAGGTCCACAATTAGGAATAATTTGCAAAAAAAGAAATTTTTTTTCCAAAACTAAGTATTTTAAAAGCACGTTTGGTGGTTCTAAGAGAGTGAATAGAACAACTATCGACAATTTCAAATCTAAAATTCAAACTAACCGGGCCCTGGCTAGTTTTTCTCTAGTTTGAACATAATTTCGAAATACTCCTTTTCGAAATTATGAAATAGCCTTCTTGAGACCTAGTGGTTCTCTCTGCCTAGTCCCACAGTCAAAATAGGGAAAACTAGATAGCTCCTCATCAGGCCCACATTAGAAATAATTTGCCAAAAAAAAAATTTTTTCCAAAATTAAGTATTTTAAAAGCGCGTTTGGTGCCTCTAAGAGAGTGAATAGAACAACTATCGATAATTTCAAATCTAAAATTCAGACTAACCGGGCCCTGGCTAGTTTTTATCGAGTTCAAACATTATTTCGAAATACTTCTTTTCGAAATTATGAAATAGCCTTCTTGGGACCTAGTGGTTCTCTCTGCCTAGTCCCACAGTCAAAATAGGGAAAACTAGATAGCCCCTCATCAGGCCCACATTAGGAATAATTTGCAAAAAAAAAATTTTTTTTTCTCAAAACTAAGTATTTTAAAAGCTTTTTGTGGCCTCTAAGAAGATGAATAGAATTATTCAAACGAAACGAAAGTATAGATGTTTACGTATTCTATTTAGAAGCGCCACTGGTTAATTTTCATAAACTAACATCCAATATCTTTATAGAAGAGCTAAAGAAGCGCGCACACTCAACGCCTTCTTTTTCGTACATATATTCTTTTTCATTTGTCGGCACGAACATCCCCCTTGAACGGCGACGGTAGTGATCTCTTATATATATATACTTGAGAAGAGGAACTCCACCTTCCTTCTCTTATATGGAAGGTATATATAATTATATATAATGCTGAGCCGAGAAATCGTTTCAGAGCTTTGGAAAGGACGTTTATCTCCTCTCTGATGCGGGATCATCATCAGTAACAGCAGCAGGACATCTCGTCAAAAGAAACAAGTCACTCGTATATATATATATATATATATATATATATATACCTTTGCGCGCCATTTTTGGCCCCTCTTCAACCGATAATCGCTAATTACAATCCGATCGTTAATTACAAGTCTGTTCTATATAGACTTGAGAGGAATAAAGTGAACGAATATATTGGCTCGTCCCACTTGTCTACATATATTTATATATATAGATTGGGGTGAAAAATGTTAAAAACACACTTAGAATTTGCACCTGAAAACATGGTTTTTAAAATAGTGACGCCTCTTTTTTTTTTTTTTTTGAAAAAAAAACGCTTTTTATAATCTATTTTAACTTTTCTTGCATAAATTTACTTCTATTTATAGGTATTCCATTTTTTTTTCAATCTTTTCTAATTTTCTATAATTGCCCTCCTGTCAATATATATCTCATACTTATATTTTATTAGTAAAAATTGAATTTTAAATAGAATATAAATTTTCAAAAAAAAAAAAAATCCTATTTTTGATAATTGGAAAATAATTTTTTTTTTTTTAAATTAATTTTACAATTTATTTAACTACAAGGAAAAAGTATATGGAATAGTTTATTTTATTTTTTAATTGTTTTAGGCAAATATTTTTTTCCCGTGTATAATTATTAGTAAAAAAAAAATAACTATAATTATTAGTTAAATAATAACTAGCAAAAAAATAGTTAAATTTTCACTAATTGCGAATTAACATATATATTATAACAAAAAGTTTTACTAAAATTTCATATTTATTTTTACACATAACCTAAAAATGAATTTAACTAATTAGTTTATTTTTAACTAAACGATTAGTATAGAAAAAATATTTCATATATATATAGGTATACTGTATTTCTATAAATGAAATATTATTTCTATATATATACTAAAATCGTTTAGTTAAAAGTAAACTAATTAGTTAAATTCATTTTTAGGTTATGTGTAAAAATAAATATGAAATTTTAGTAAAACTTCTATTTAAATATGTTTATTTTGAATAATAATCAGACGAACATAACCTTAAAATACAAGGTCCTAGGTCACTATATATAGGATTGAAGGTCATACATAATACATCATACATAACCTCAAAATTTAAGGGCCATAGGTTTTTAAGATTCAATGCCTTAGTTCAAACATAACCTCAAAATTCAAGAACACAAGTCAAGCGACCGTTGGATTTGAGGTTATGTCCGACAAACATAACCTCAAAAATTGAAGATTTTTGACCCGAAGAGGAATAAAATGTCAAAATTAAGTCTTAAAAAATAAATTGAATCTTTTCAGGTGAACATAAACTTAAAATTCAAGAGTATTATTATTATTATTATTAATATTATTATTATTATCAGTATTATTATTATTATTATTATTATTATTATTATTATTATTTTCATTTTTATTTAAAAAAATAAATTGTAGATTAAGGGTATAAAATATTTATAAACAGAGGAGCTTTTGTACTATATATATATATATATATATATATATATATATATGTCGACAATGCTTTTTCATCGACAAGGACTTCATTCATTGAGAATGCGCCGACATACAGGTATATCCGCATATAACACTATATACACCTTTCTTATCATCATTTATTGACAAACGCGAAGCAAAAGAGATTATTTTGTTCTATATATATGTATATATATATATATATATATTGGTGTGTGTGAGATGATGAGGCGAGAATATTATCTCTGAATTTGTCAAATCAAACCGGTATAAAGCCGTTATATTCCCTTGATCGCGATTCTACGTATATATATATATATACACACGTCGTATAATAATCGAATGAATAATTTTTTTTCTCCACTCTCGAAATGAAATTGAGTATATTGGAGTGGTATATATATATATATATATATATATATATATATATATTTTTTTTTTCTCTGAACGATTTCTGAAAGAGAAAGTGATACAAATTTTTTTTTTTTTTTTATATATATATAAATTTATGCAAGATTCAATTATTATTCGTTATTATTGAATATCGTTAACTGGGAAAATTTATTATATCCTGTAAATTAAAATATAAAACAAATGAAATTTTAATTGAGAAAACGCAGATTTACGATGTCAACGATTTTTTTTTTTTTTGTTGAAATCTTTCAATATACAATTTGCATTTTGGTGATTGAATTATAATTTTTAATTTCCCGCCTTTTTTCTGTTTAATATGCGAGCGCGCGCGCGCGTAATTTTCGAGGTTAGACTATAGGTTACGTTCACAAAAAAAAAAACCTGAACTCAAAATAAGTATAGTAAAAAAGAGTCAGGTTGGTGGCGCCATTGTCTATGTCGTTTAGCATTGACTCATTTTGAACTGCAGCAAAAATAAGACTAAATTTTTTCTGTGTTGGGTCAAAATTTTCATTAGTTATTGTAATAATAATAATAATAACAATAATAATAATAATAATAACAACAACAATAATAATAATAATAATAATAATAATAATAATAATAATAATAATAATAACAATAATAATAATAATAATAATAATAATAATAATAATAATAATAATAATAATAATAATAATAATAATAATAATAATAATATGTAGCTATGAAGAAAAGGACATAAGTAAAAAATTTTATATAGGTTATGTTTATGATAATTTAACATTTTTTTTAAATCACCGTTTTTGTATACCATATTTTTTTGGGGAAAAAAGAGAGAACCAACAAAACAAAACAGGTGCTAAGAAAAAAATAAAACACAACTTAATTTATATATATATATACATATATTATTTCCGGAAAATATATATAATATGATAAGATATACACAAAATGTTATGATTATATATATACTTTTTCAAATTTAAAGAAACAGGTTTCAGGGTAAATTTGTCCTGAGTCAATTTTCCACTTAACTGAATTTTATATTTACTTTTTGTTATTTTAAATATATATAAAAAATCTTATTTCGTTTTATAATATAGATATAAACTATTATATATATATATATATATATATCTCTATCTTACTCTGTCTTTATATACACACATATATATATATATATATATATATATAGGTATATTCATCTTATATTGTGTGCCCAGTGCGCCAAAATCTCTCCAAGTTTATTATCTGCGGTGAAAATCGGTGATTTTTTAAAGGTCCTTCTCTCTTATCTAAATTGGCAAACAGTTCTTTGTCGGGATATATATGACCGAAGAATTTTGCCATACACGCATATATATATATATATATTATTTAAAGATTCATCTCTCTCTCTCTCACCGTACCAGATCCTAATCGGAAAAAAGTGTTCTCAAAAGACTTCCGTAAGTTTTTTCCTATATGCGGCTTTTTTGTTGACCGCATGTATGCAAAACGAGTGGGGCGTAAATTTCAAAAAAATGATGCCCATAGATTACGTTCATTTCATTTATTTCTTCCGTAAGATTTTTATCTCAACAATTCAATATATAAGGGATATGTCTTTCTTATATTATATATATATATATATATATTTTTATCAATTTATATTATTAAAAGATTTCGCCGCTGTTCTTAGAATGGGTCATTCCATGTCAAGTGTACCAATGCCATGTTTTTGACTATAGGTTAGGTTAGCTTTTAGTTCCGTTAGATTTCGTTAAGTTTCAGTTAGGTTAGGTACGGATAGGTTAAGTTTTCGTTAGGTTGGGCTTTAGTTAGGTTAGGTACAGTAACGTTCCTTAGGTTCTAGTCAGGTAAGGTTAGGTTAGGTACGATTAGGTTTTAGTTACGTTAGATTTCGTTAGGTTAGGTACGATTAGGTTTTAGTTAGGTTAGGTACGGATAGGTTAAGTTTTAGTTAGGTTAGGTATTAGTTTGGTTGGGCTTTAGTTAGGTTGGACTTTAGTTAGGTTAGGTACAGTTACGTTTCTTTAGGTTTTAGTTTGGTTGGGCTTTAGTTAGGTTGGGCTTTAGTTAGGTTTGGCTTTAGTTAGGTTGGGCTTTAGTTAGGTTGGGCTTTAGTTAGGTTAGGTACGGTTAGTTTTCTTTAGGTTTTAGTTAGGTTAAGTACAGTTGGGTTTCTTTAGGTTTTAGTTAGGTTAGGTACGGTTAGATTTCGTTAAGTTTTAGTTAGGTTGGGTACGGATAGGTTAGGTTAGGTTAGGTACGTTTATGTTTTAGTTACGTTAGATTTCGTTAGGTTTTAGTTAGGTTAAGTACAGTTAGGTTTCTTTAGGTTTTAGTTAGGTTAAGCACGGTTAGATTTCGTTAAGTTTTAGTTAGGTTAGATACGGATAGGTTAGGTTAGGTACGATTAGGTTTTAGTTTCGTTATGTTTGGTTAGGTTAGGTTTATTTAAATTTATTTAAATTATAATATTTAATACACATAGGGATATATTTTGTTTATGATTGTCGCCGCGCAATTATATATATTTTTTTAGTTCTTATTCATTTCCTTTTGGCAAATATATATATATATATATATATATATATATATAATAAAGGAGTAAATACTCATGTGTGTGTCTGCATTGGTCAATTAAGACAAAAAAAAAGAAGAAAAATTTGTTTAATTTATTCAAAAAATTCTTTTATTTTTTTTCCTATTCGGGGAGGTCTCTCATCTCTTTCTTTCGTATATATTAAAGAAGAATTACTTATGTTAGGTCATCAGGAGTCAAGGACAGTAGCACCGTGAATCTTCAGTTTACGATATTAACCCCGACCCTGACACGACTTTTATAAGATCATAAAACTGCCTTTTTAAATTCGCATTAAATTCCCTCTTCTTCAAGTGGAAAAAAATATATATATATATATTCTTTTTAGCTATTTTTTTTTATTCTCATCATTTTTTTTTTAATAAAAAAAAATTCCAAGATTATTAGTAGTAATTAAAACATTCAACATTTGATGCTTTTCGCGGTTTGTATAAAAATAGAAATTTTTTAATGTAAAATGTTACCAAAAAAAATTTGAAATTATTTTAAATAAGCCCGCGCTATTTCGATAAATCTACATAACCTAAATTTTTTATTTTTTTAAAATTATTTATTTATTACTAGATTACTAGATTTATTACTGGATGTAAAAATTTTAAAATAATACTTTTATTATCAAATACTAAAAGTAATAGTCTTAGTATTCAACAAGAAGTATTAGATCAAAGTAATGTTAAAGTAGCTGTGTGGTCAGAGTACTCGGCTCGCGTCCGAAGGGTCCGGGGTTCGATTCCCGTTACCTGAGAGATTTTTTCAAAATTATTATATCATAGTTCCTATTTGTAATTAATAATTTGTATTTGTAATAATTTTAAATAGAACAAAATTTAAATTGTAAAATTTCACTTACGTATATATTTAATTAGAACGAATTTAAGTTCATTGCAATAAAGAAAAGTACAGGCAGAATTTATTTTTATATATATGTTTTAAAGGAATAAATTTAACGAGATTTGCTTCAACGACGTTCAAGTACCGCTATATGGCTATTATACATAAATATATATATGTTCGAGTTCATTGAGTATTGAAAGAGAGAGAAAGAAAGAGAAAGAGAGAAAACCATTCACTAACGAGACGCGCATCCACCTTCCGCAAAACCCCTTCGCGTATTCTTTTCGAACAAAAAATACGAGCAAGAATCACGGTTCACGATGAAACCATTATCATCATGGACCGCACCAGAAGGCCCAAATGGACTCGTTAATGTCCGACTTTCAAAAACAGGAGCGCGCACTCAAAAAAAAGTCCTACTTTATAGTCTTTCTGCTATACCTATATATATATAGTTTCAGGATTTTAATTAAAACGTTAACTATATATTTTTTTGCCTCCCTTAGCTTTCAATTTTTACCCGAAAAAGAACAAGGCCAAAAAAAAATTGGTAATTTGGCCTAATATCTTTATTTATATAATTACAAAAAAAGAAATTAACAACGAATGCACACAATTTAATTTGTATATTTAATAAATGCAACCACTTTTAGCACATTATGGATTATTTGAAAATTATACCATATTATGATTATAAGAAATTGCAATTCAAAGAGGGGGGGAAAAAAAAAATTTCCTTTTCGATTTTTTAAATTGAAATGTGTATAATATTCTATATAGCGGCAGTATATAATTTCAATAATTAGCTCGTGTTTATTAAAGGACCTTCTTTTTTTTTTTTTTTTTTGCGGTATTTGTATATATATGTTTGAAGGTGGACACGCCGAGTGGGTTCAAGTTGTCGTCGTCGTTGTCTGTTGCGGGGGGAAAAAAAAAGAAAACAAAAGGAAAAATTGCAAAAGAGAAGCGAATGCGGGCTCCCAATTAATGTAGATAAAGTTTTGAAAAGACGACGCGAAGGCGACTCCGGCTGTGCGCACTCTCATATATATATATATATATCCATCGCAAATAATGCAAGGACAACATTCCTCGTTTCTCTATATAGAAACGAACGCGTGCCCTAGGCTTATAAAAATTCTCGGAATGATGAAAGATGCTGATTGGCACCTTCATTGCCAATTCAATTTGGTTCCAAATTCTTAAAACTGTTTATTTTAATAGAAATTTTTTTTTTTATTTATTATTATTTTGTTTCTAAATTGAAAATTTTTTGTTTAAGGTATATCCGAGCTGAATTTTCATCCCATGGAGAAATTATGATCGGGCTCTGGCAGGGCCTAAATGGGGGCGCCATATTTTCTCGATGCCACAGAAGAAGATATGAACATTGAGTTATTAGAAAACTATAAGTATATAGTAAGAAGTAAAGTGAAAAAAAAGTTTATTTGAAAACTAAATCGTAAAATATATTTCAAAAAAAAAAAGATTAACCTTAACGTTTATCGTACTATGCTACTTCAAAATAAAAAACGTTTTTATACCGTTCTGCCGTCCAAAAAAAGAGTACCTAACCTATAATTAAAACCCAACCTAACCGTACGTAACCTAATTAAAACCTAAAATAAGTGTACCTAACCTAATTAAAACCTTAAAAGTGTACCTAACCTTACTAAAACTTAACCTATCCGTACCTAACCTAACTAAAACCTAACGTAACTTAAACCTAATGATACTTAACCTAACCTAACCTAACTAAAGCCCAACCAAACTAAAACCTAACCTAACTAAAACGTAACCTATCCGTACCTAACCTAACTAAAACTTAACGAAATCTAACTGTATCTAACCTAACTAAAACCTAAAGAAACCTAACAGTACATAACCTAACTAAAAACTTAGGAAAACTAACCGTACCTAACCTAACTAAAGCTCAACCTGCCTAAGGCCCAACCTAACTAAAGCCCAACCTAACTAAAGCTGAACCTAACTAAAGCCCAAGCTAATTAAAGCCCAACCAAACTAATGCCCAACCAAACTAAAGCCCAACCAAACTAAAGCTCAAACTAACTAAAGCTCAACCTATTTAAAGCCCAAGCTAATTAAAGCCCAACCTAACTAAAGCCCAACCTAACTAAAGCCCAAGCTAATTAAAGCCCAACCAAACTAAAGCCCAACCAAACTAAAGCTTAACCTAACTAAAGCTTAACCTAACTAAAGCCCAAGCTAATTAAAGCCCAAGCAAATTAAAGCCCAACCAAACTAATACCAAACCTAACTAAAACTTAACCTAACGTAACTTAAACCTAATGATACTTAACCTAACCTAACCTAACCTAACTAAAGCCTAACCAAACTAAAACCTAACCTATCCGTATCTAACCTAACTAAAACCTAACGAAACGAAAACCTAATCTTACCTAACCTAACGAAACCTAATGTAACTAAAACCTAATCGTACCTAACCTAACCTTACCTGACTAGAACCTAAGGAACGTAACTGTACCTAACCTAACTAAAGTCTAACCTAACGAAAACTTAACCTATCCGTACCTAACCTAACTGAAACCTAACGAAATCTAACGTAACTAAAACCTAATCGTACCTAACCTAACCTAACCTAACCTTGTCAAAAACATTGGTTGAGTAAATTTGACATGGAATGACCCATACAACATCTAAAAAACGAAATCTGTTATATTAAAATTCAAAGTTCGAAAATTATTCGGAAAAAAACATTTTCGATTCAATTGAGCAGAATATACATTATATATATATATATATATATATATATATATATATATATATATATATATATGAGCCAAGAGAATCGGAAGTGTTCGCCGAAAATTCACAACTGTTTTGAATGTAGTATGTGCGTGCCGTGGGTGGAAAGAGATGTGGAATCAGTTTGCAACCCCGATTACTGCCGGATAAAAGGGTTATATGTATATATATATATATATGCAATGTGCTTCTTGTCAGGTCCGACACACGAATAGGAAAGAGAGAAGAAAATAATAAATAAAACGGTCGGTGCGGGCGAGCATAACTGAATAAGAGAGAGAGAGAGAGAGAGAGAGAGAGAGAGAGAGAGAGAGAGAGAGAGAGAGAGAGAGAGAGAGAGAGAGAGAGAGAGAGAGAGAGAGAGAGAGAGAGAGAGAGAGAGAGAGAGAGAGAGAGAGAGAGAGAGAGAGAGAGATGAATACTCGAAAAGTGAGAGAGAAATATTATATCGTTTTTGTATCAAAAAGAGATGGAAATATCCATATGTATATATATATATATATATATTCTACAAGTATATTGGAAGGAAGAAAGGCAAAAGAGCCAGCCTCAACTTTTAAAGGCAGGTGCGGAACTCACTCACGAAAATTTACTGGCGTTTCTGCCGCTACGATGAATTTCATAAGCTCCGGGCGCCAGGATATACTATATATATATATATATATATATATATGTGTGTGTTATAAAATATCATTTTCATTTTTCGAATTTCCATATCAGCTGTCAAAAGTTACGGTATTATTGTGTCTTTAGGAAATTTGATTATTTCTTCATTGTATATATACTTACGATTTAGTTTCCAGCATAATATATATATAGTCTTCATTTTTGATTCTGTCAAAATTTTCAAATTTTCAAAAGAAAGTATACCAAAATAATATACCAATTTTAGAGGTATCAAAACAGAACTAAATAAAAATTTAGAATCTATAAATATTCAATATTAATTTAATACCAACTTTAGATATTAAATTTTCATTTTGGTTCTATATTTTGATATATATATATATATCTAAAATTGGTATACTATTTTGGTACTTTCTTTTTTACAAATTTCCAAAATTTTCCAACTGCCTTTCTCGTATCTGTAACAAAAAATTAATAATTATTAGAATCATGATTTATTGTAAGTAACCAATTTTTTTTTTTTTGAAGATATATATATATATGCTAAAACCTATATATACTATAGTGATTCCTAATTGCGTTATTGACACATTAATTTACCTATACGAAAATTTGCTGCCTCAACGACACTATACAGAAAAAAAAAAAAAAAACTTCATCTTATTTGTTTCGCGAGGACATATCTAGAAGATGCGGGTCTCCACCAGAAGAGACTACCATAATTACAAGATCGCGCAGCTGCTGTTCTTGATCGCTTAGATTCCGATAAAAAAAAAATCAAATAATCAATAAAGATAGGGTACGGATATATCGAAAAACTTTTGGCCTCTCTCTCTCTCTCTCTCTCTCTCTCTCTCTCTCTCTCTCTCTTTAGCAAAGAAAGAAACGTCACGTGACCATAATTCCGGGTATTGCAAAATACCGTTGTATTTCAAAATCATTTTAGTTTTATTAAATTCAAATTTTAAAATATATAATATCAATTCGCAGTAATAATTATTTCTCTCGTTTATTATAATTTGCGCGGTTAATTTCAAGATTTTCCTTTTGCAATAGTTTTTTGAATTTGAAAGACAAGCAACTAATTTGTTGAAATAAATCAAGGAATATATATATTTTTTTTGATCGCGTTATCCGATAAGACGCTAAATTAGTTGTACATTCCACATCAGATTATCATTTATATGATATCCACAGCGAAATCTTTATTTTTCTTTAATTCAATACGTGTGTGTCTTTCCTTTCTTTTATATATATATATAGCTTATTTTCTTATTCTCAAGAAGGTCATACCTCTGGCATTGACAAGGACACAAATTATATATATATATATATATATATATATACTCGATCTTCTGCTGACAAAATTTCTTTCTTCGTTTTATTTATTTTTTTTTCATAAATATTTTTAGAAAACATACAAATTTTAAATTAGGCAATTAACTATATAATATTGAAAATCGTTATATATAGCTTTGAAAAATCATAAATTTTAGTGCGCGCAAGATAAATTATAAAAATTGAACGAAATGTAATTTCGTAAAAGAATTTAAAAATTCGATTAACGAATTCAAGATGCGATTTAAATGATTATTTTTATTTTTTTTTTTTTAATAATTATATAGCATTTTTTGATTTGTGGCGAGATGATGAGATTTCCAAAGTGTGTGCTGAGTAATGAAAGCGAACACTTTAACTAAGTTTCAAGCTAACGAGTCTTGGCGCGAAAGGCATATATATAAGACGCGTGCGCTATGCTTCTGTATATATATATATATATGTGTGTGTATGTGAATTTAACACACTCTCACCCACACATTTAAAAAGACAGCTGCAGATGCAACTCTTGGTGCCACGCGCCCATACCCCCTAAGAAATCCCTCCTCTCCCCTCTCTCTCTCTCTCTCTCTCTCTCTCTCTCTCTGAATATGCCACTTACACACACGCACACACACACACATACGAATCGCGAGACACACGTCCCAAAAGGACCACCGGACTTGTCACCTGCGATATTCAACTGACCATCAGAGGATGGATCCTGAGATGCTCCTGTGGATCCCGTCGACACCTTGCTTTATATACCCTCTATATATGCGCTCCCTTAAAAAAAAAAAATATGTCTCCTTTTTCCGGACGCATTTTGTGGTTTTCCCTTAATTTTTTCCGGTTTCTAAATTGTTCGGCTAGTTTCTTTATATATTTTTAACTATATATATATACCGTACTAAATAGCGGCTACTGTACTAAATTGTATATATATATATATATATACCTATTAGTATTTAGAAACTAATAATATATACTGTTCTGGTGTACCCTTAGTTTAAAATCCATTTATTTGGGTAAAAATATCGTTCTCGTGCGGACAATAAATTTTTTTGGGGACAAATTTTGGAAGGTGAGTGATTATATTGCTAAAATGCATATACAAGCGCAATTATTGCTCTAATTTTGTTATATTAGTTTCGGTATAATTTGTGTGACATTTAATGATGCTGCGGGGATTATTATTCGATGATCCTAATTATTACGGATTCTAGAATATTAGTTCTGGTATTATTATTATTATTATTATTATTATTATTATTATTATTATTATTATTATTATTATTATTATTATTATGGTAATATTAGTACTGACTAACCCTAAATCTGAATTTAAAAAACTATCTTATTTACTAATAATGAGTAATTTTTTGTTTCAGATTGATAGAAGCAGATATACCAAACACCGGAGGATCATCTCTTTGGAATGAAGAAATATATGGAATTTATATCAATTCGAAGGAAAAAGGTATATATATATATATGCTTTTTTCTTTTTTTATTACTGACGTATTTTTTTTTTTAGATGACGGCTCACTTTTTGCAAAAAATGGATTAATTATTCAGAATACTGTAAAATCGGGATAAATTATTTTCTTGAAGTCAAAAATAGTGGTATCTGGTAAGTTTTTCCATATTTTTGTTTTATTTCTTATACTTGTACTATATACATTTTTTGTTTCAGGTAACGACGGAGCTTATCTGATGCAGAAAGTTTGTTTAGAAAACCAAATCGTAATTGCAGAAAATATGTTAGAAAACTCAATCGTAACAAATTTTTTTAGAATTCAAAAGAATTCGTAACGAGCAGAATCAGTATTTATAGTATATAGGTGGTGGTGGTAGTAGTAGTTGTAGTAAATAGTATACTGACAATAATAGTAAAATAATTGTAGTAATAGTAGTAGTAGTATAATAATAATAGTAATAATAGTAATAATAGTATAGTAACAATAGTAGTAATATTGTATAGTAGTAACAATAGTATTAATAATAGTAAAATAATAGTAAATATAGTAGTAAAAATAGTAGCGGTAACAATAGTAGTAGTACTACTATACTACTGTTACTATTACTATTGTTATTAATACTATTGTTACTACTACTATTGTTACTATTACTACTATTACTGTTACTACTAGTACTATTGTTACTACTACTACTGTAGTAGAAGAACAGCAGTATTAGTAACAATAGTAGTAATAACAGTAGTAGAAGTAACAATAATAGTAATAACAATAGTAGTAATAACAATAGTAGTAATAAAAATAGTAGTAAAAATAGTAGCGGTAACAATAGTTGTAGTACTACTATACTACTGTTACTACCACTATTGTTATTAATACTATTGTTACTACTACTATTGTTACTATTACTGCTATTACTGTTACTACTATTACTGTCACTATTATTACTGTTATTACTAGTACTATTGTTACTACTACTACTGTAGTAGAAGAACAGCAGTATAAGTAACAATAATAGTAATAACAATAGTAGTAAAAATAGTAGCGGTAACAATAGTTGTAATACTACTATACTACTGTTACTACTACTATTGTTACTATTACTACTGTTACTGTTACTACTACTATTGTTACTATTACTATTGTTATTAATACTATTGTTACTACTACTACTGTAGTAGAAGAACAGCAGTATTAATAACAATAGTAGTAATAATAGTAGTCGAAGTAACAATAATAGTAATTATAATAGTAGTAAAAATTCCATTTTATATATTATAATATATGCTACAAAAATGTAGATAACAACTATATTTATTATTTTATTTACTAAATACACTTAATATTTATATACTATTAATTACATATATATAGTTAAATCCACACATCCGAATGATTAATAATATACTTAAATTCTTCATCATCGTCATATTGAAATTTATCACTGACAACCGCGGCGCGCGCGCGCTCACACGAGAAAACCTTCTCTCTTTCCCAACAAATATATATATATATGTAAGTGTTAAAACCCAACTCCCATAACCAATCCATAATCATAAAATAATAATTTTTAAACCATACAGCATATATAATTAGAATTTAATTGGATAATTTCCTACGTGCTCGCCACGTTTATATACATTATAAACTTGCGCGTTAAAAAGACACACACCGCATATATATATGTATCTGAAATTAATTTTTATACTGAAAATCACATTCCATCTTGCTTTCTGTTTTTTTTGGGTTATTTTCCGTAACATGAGAATATAAATTCAAAAGAGTATTTCAGAAGCTGGCTCTGTCTCTTTTTTCTCCTTGCCTCCTTCGAAAAAGAGAAAGAGAGCATAAAGAAACTGAGATAAAAAGAGAGAGAGAGAGACAGACAGAGAAAAAGTTTCTTGAAAGCAGTTTAAAAGTGGTGAACGTTGTCGCGTAAATAGCTGTAGGCCAGTGGGTATGTACCATGTGCATATATATATATCGACAACCCGCATCTTTTTGAAATGAAGAAATAGAGAAGTTGTGTTGCCATCGCGTGTCATCCGTATAGTATAATTCTCGGGACAGTTTGCTACTTGCATATATATATAGTAGTATAAGTGCGCCGTTTGTACCTGCATCATCACATATACAGCATCAAAAGCGAAAGGGTATTTTCATAAATAGCATCTAACCCACTGTCCGAGTGTCCGCCATATAGAGGTTCTTTATTTTTTTTGCATCCAAGGACCGGTCTTGCTACGTCTAGCTCTAGTCTGATCGCAAAGCATATATATATATATACCTTTTTTCTCTCTGCATACTTGCTCTCTTCAAGGTCGCGTCTCATATATAAACCTGTGTGTAAAAGAGAGGAGCAAAACTTCCGTATATATAATTTTACAAATTCTTCTTTATTTATCGTATTTTTTGAATCGAGTGATAAATTCCGTATAGTTTCAAAATCGATTCTAAATTAAGGTATAAATACTAAATTAAGGATTATAGATTTTATACTTTAGGTTTAGAATCTATTGAGAATTAAGAACAAGAAGGATTAGGTTTGGTTTTACTTTCAAAATCAATTTGCTTTAGTCCGGATGCAAAATCTGTTGAGAATTAAAAACTGCGATTAGGGTAATATAGTTATATATACTTTAGGTTTAGAATCAATTCAAAATTAGGGACAAGAAGGATTAGGTTTTGTTATTTTACCTTCAAAATCAGGAAACTAGGTTTAGAATCAATTCAGAATTAAGGGCAAGAAGAATTAGGTTTGGCTATATATTATTCTACTTTTAGAATCAATTTGCTTTAGTCCGGATTCAAAATCTGAGATATTAAGAACAGATTAGGTTTAGTTGTCATTTTAGGTCTATATAAAATCAATTTAAAATTAAGAAAACGAAGCATTAGGTTTGGATATTATTCTACCATCAGAGTCAATTTGCTTTAATCCGGATTCAAAATCTGTTAGATAGTTATCATTTTTCATTATGTTTAGTTATCATTTTAGGTCTAAAATCAATTCAAAATTAAGGAAACGAAGCATTAGGTTTGGATATTATTCTATACCATCAGAATCAATTTGCTTTAGTCCGGATTCAAAATCTGTTAGATATTAAGAACAGATTATAGGTTTAGTTGTCATTTTTTAAGTCTAAAATCAATTCAAAATTAAGAAAACGAAGCATTAGGTTTGGACCTTTAATTCAAAATCAGGAAACTGTAGAGGTTTAGAATCAATTCAGAATTAATGACAAGAAGAGACTTAGATTATACTATTTTACCTTCAAAATCAATTGAAAATTATAAATAAGAAAAATATATACTTATTTGTACGAAATTATAAACAATAATCTAATTACAAGAATTTCGTATATAAATTCAAAAGTTGGGATAACGCTATATATACTATCAAGAAGCGTTGTCTCGAACCTACTCAAGGTGGAAAGAAGAATATATATATAAGTTTTTTCGAGGAGAAGGGGTCTATGGCGCGTGGCTGAATCTCCCTCCTCTCTCTCTTTCTTCCAACGTATATCTCTTCGACTCTTTGCGGGCCCGCACCGAGCTCGTGCGCTGCGTGCATGCGCCCCAAGAAGAAGAAGAATAAGAAAAGGACAGTAAACGCAGATGTGAGTATTAATGTTGTAAGTACTTCTTGGGATATGTGCTATTGCCATAATAAAACGCTGATCAGACAAAATCACCTGCCACACTTTATCCATTTGTCCGACGACCTAACCCAACCTCTCTCTCTCTCTCGCTTTCCTTATATTAAAAATAATTTTCCCTCCACTAAATCCAAAACAAATGCAAAGTATCAGCCTTTATAAAAAGTACCTAATCCAAAATGACCTTTTTTTTTTTTTTTATTCATCCCGAAGGACACGACGATGCAGCTGAAGTGTGATTACAAATAACGGAGCTTTTTGAAAGATTAAAATTCTCAGGATGACAGTGTATATCAAGGATGCAAGTATCGCGTGATGAATGGGCCATAATTTGGGGACTGGCCGCGTGTTTTAGCATGTTATAAGTTTTGCCATTAATGGTTGCCAAAGAGATAGAGTGAGAGAGAGAGAGAGGGGTCATCGTCGTCTCACAAGGTAGCACCTGCCCCTATACGCAAGTCAAGAGGGATGAGACGCAGTTCGAAAAGCGACCAAAGTCCGCACCACTGATGATGATCAAAGGGCCCCTATATATATACCCACATATATATATATATATATTCCTGTGACGAAAAATCGTCCCGGGACTACTGATAAACCTCCGATTGGTTCCTCTTTGCAGCAGCCGTCTGATTAACGATTAACAGCATCCAATACATATATGTGATCCTTATCCGCGCATAATCCGTTGCTTCAATATATATATATATATTTATAATCGATTCTTCCTCATATAGCTGTCAATTTTTTGTTCAATCGATTTTATGCTGTAAAAAAAGGCATTAAGGAAAGAGTTATATATATATAGTAAATGATTTTTTGTTATTTGTTGCTTTTTTGTTGTTGGGTTTTCAAAATCAAAATTTTATTAAAGTGTTTTCAAAATCTGTTTTAGATGTATATGTACGGATTCTGCTTTTTTTGGGTCCTCTTATTTTTCTGATGCTTCTTCTAAGTGTGTTCGTTTTCTTCTTCTTCTTCATTTTCATCTGCTGATTCCTTTCCTTCTGATGCATCTTCTGGTTCTTTCTTTATACCTCCTTCTGCTGTACCATTATTTTTCTTTAATATTCCTTCTGCAAATGCTTCTTCTAATTCTTCCTTTTCTTCGCTTCTAATGCTTCTACTAATTCTTCTTCTAATTCTTCCTATATTCTTCCTCTGCCAAACCTTCTTCTGCTTATAAAAATAAGAACAGATTTTCAAACGCATCTAATAGCCAAAAAAAAAAATACTCCAAAATAAAAATGGTAATTACATAAAAACATATATGTTTCTAAATTTCGTTATTGTAACAAGTGTGATTTTTGAATCGAAACAGAATATATATATACAGAAAAATACGGCGCGCGCTTATACGATATACCAAAACTAAAAATCCGAAGGGTGACTCAGGTTAGCGCCCTGTTCATGATTAAAACTCGCCTTGCTATCACCTGCCTAACTCCCCGCAGGTGGTTGCATATGCCCACATCTGATTTTACACAACCCCTGGAATGATATTCTGGTTGCTATATACTATATATATATATATATATATATATATATAAATGCGTATACTTGCTGGTGCGTATTTCCGAAACCCCTATATTTAAATTCCCCCACCCCACCCCTTTTTCACTTTATACTATAACCTGCTATTTAATCGCAAATATCACCTTTGTTTTGAAAAATAAATTCTTGACCCAGATTATATAATAACAGTGAGAAAAATATTTCGTCTCATATTAACCTATATATAAACTTTGTTTGGTACAACAACAAAAAAAAAAATATTGTTGGTATTTAAACAACTATAAACTATTTAGCTGAAATTTGCGGTTATAACCTAAATTTGGTTATGACAGGCGAAAACTGGTTACGACCAACAAAATCTGATATGGTTATGACAATCAAAATTTAGTTACGACAACGGAAATTTGGTTATATGACAGCCAAAAATTAGTTACGACAACCAAAATTTGTTTATGATAGAAAAAATTTGGTTACGACAATCTAAATTTGCTTATGACAGCCGAAAATTGGTTAAGACAACCGAAATTTGGCTATAACAGCTGAAAATTGGTTACGACAACCAAAATTTGGTTACGACAACCGAAATAATTTGTTACAGCCAAAATTTGATTACTACAACATAAATTTGCTTATGACAGCAGAAATCTAATGAGTACGAAAACCGAAACATAATTATGATAGCAAAAAAGTTGTAACAACAACCGAAATTTGGTTATGGCAGCCGAAAGTTGGTTACGACAGTCAAAATTTTGGATTAAGACAACCAAAATCTGATGTTTACGACAACCTGAAATTGGTAACGACAGTCGAAAATTGGTTACGACAACCAGAATTTGGTTACGACAACCGAAATTTCTTACAGCCAAAATTTGGTTACTACAACATAAATTTTCTTATGACAGCAGAAATCTAATGAGTACAAAAATCGAAACATAATTATGATAGCAAAAAAATTGTAACGACAACCGAAATTTGGTTATGGCAGCCGAAAATTGGTTACGACATACTAAATTTGGTTATGACAGCCGAAATCTGTTGGTCACGACAACCTAAAATTGGTTACGGCAACCTAAAGCTGATGGTTACGACAACCTAAATTTGGTTATAATATCCGAAAGTCGGTTACGACAGCCAAAATTTTGGATTAAGACCACCAAAATCTGATGGTTACGCTAACCTGAAATTGGTTATGACAGCCGAAAATTGGTTACGACAACCTAAATTTGTTACAGCCAAAATTTGGTTACTACAACATAAATTTCCTTATGACAGCAGAAATCTAATGGTTACGACAACCGAAACATAATTATGATATCAAAAAAAATTGTAACAACAACCGAAATTTGGTTTTGACAACCAAAATTTGGTTATGACATCCGAAAGTTGTTTACGACAGCCAAAATTTTGGTTATGATAATACCAAAATCTGATTGTTACGACAACCTGAAATTGATTTTGACAGCCGAAAATTGGTTACGACAACCAAAATTTGGTTACAATAACCAAAATTGCCTCCCCTTACGATTTTGTTGCAAATAAAAATTTTTTTTCCAGCGATATACAGCATACATTAATCCATAAAACAGTTAACCTACTTTCCTATATATATAAATATAATTCTTGTTATATGAAACGCACATATATATTTATGAATGAAAATAAAAATACATATATATATATATCTCAAAGCCATTTATAAATGCAGAAGATACATTAAAAATTTATTTATTTTTCTCTACGATCATGTATAAAGATCGTAAAATAATAAAAATATCAAAAAGTCAAAAAAAAAGGCTGATCGGTATTTCTGTGAAGTCAGCGTTGATGATGAGAGCATCAATATATGGTTTTGTTTGCTAAAGCTATATATGCGAGGTTATCAGTAGGGTTTAAACGTTTCACCGGGTGTGTGTACTTAAGATTTTTACCGCATATATATATATATATATATTCTACTCCCTCGATTATTTCTTTTTTCTTTCTTTTTTTTTGAGCACGCGACAATCTCTTTCTAAATGCAAGGGCTTTTGACATGTAGAAATCGTTATATGGACATATATTGAATAAACGCACCTGGCTCTAAATTCCACCCCCGTGTATATATATTTATACCCTTTCCTATACAGAGTGTAACGCGTGACATTTACCTGCGTGCCATTACTATTGTAACATGTGAGCGCATAACTATACATTCAGGTTTAAATGTCCTTCTCTCTCTCTTTGGTAACCCGCATGCTTTTCATAGATAAAAAAAATGTATATATATATATATAGTCTATATAGATGAATGATATATACCTGTGTGAATAGGGAAGTCGAAATAATGGGGAAAAAGCCATAAATTTCTTTTTTTTTCTCTTTTTTCAAGTATTTTTTTTTTTTTTTCTACTTTTTTTTGTCGTCATAAACAAAAAAATACTCATACAGCCAAAAATTGTTTACGCCAAACTAAATTTGGATATGACAGTCTAAATTTGGTTATGGCAAACGACATATTTTGGTCACAACTAAAATTTGGTTACGACAACCGAAAATTGGTTATGACAGTTGAAAATTGGTTACGACAACCGAAAGCTGATGGTTACGACAACCGAAATTTGACTACAGCAGACGAAAATTAGTTACGACAAAACCGAAACCCGATGGTTACGACAACCTAAATATTTAATAATTTAGTAACCAAAATTCGGCTTCAGCAGGCAAAAATTGGTTACGACAAACTAAATTTCTTAAAAATATAGCCGAAATCAGATAGTTACAATAACCGAAATTTAATTATGACATCCAAAAATTGATTAGAACAACTGAAATTTTGATACGACAGTCGAAAATTTGTTACGCCAAACTAAATTTGTATATGACTGTCTAAATTTGGTTATGGCAAACGAAATATTCTGGTCACGACAACTAAAATTTGGTTACGACAACCGAAAATTGGGTACGACAGTCGAAAATTGGTTACAATAACAACCGAAAGCTGATATGTTTACGACAACCTATAAATTTGTCTATAGCAGCTGAAAATTGGTTACGACAAACTAAATTTGGTTATGACAGCCGAAATCTGATGATTACAACAACCGAAACTTAATTATGACATTCAAAAATTGGTTACGACAACCAAAATTTAAATATGACAGCCGAAAATTGGTTACGCCAAACTAAATTTGGTTACGACAATCGAAATTTGGTTACGTTAATCGAAATCTGGTCACGACAACCAAAATTTGAATATGACAGCCGAAAATTGGTTACGCCATACTAAATTTGGTTACGACAGTCGAAAATTGGTTACGACAACCGAAAACTGATGGTAACGACAAACTAAATTTGGTTACGGTAACTGTAATTTGGCTACAGCAGCCGAAAATTGGATACGACAATCTAATTTTCTTAAAAACAGCCGAAATCTGATGGTTACAACAACCGAAAATTAATTATGACATCCAAAAATTGATTAGAACAACCGAAAATTGATTATACGACAACCGAAAGCTGATGGTTACGACAACCTATATTTGGTTATGACAACCGAATATTGGTTACGAGAAACTAAATTTATGGTTATGACAACCGAAATCTGATGATTACAACAACCGAAACTTATAATTATGACATCCAAAAATTGGTTACGACAACCGAAATTTAGATATGACAGCCGAAAATTAGTTACGCCAAACTAAATTTGGTTATGACAGCCGAAATCTGATGATTACAACAACCGAAACTTAATTATGACATTCAAAAATTGGTTACGACAACCAAAATTTAAATATGACAGCCGAAAATTGGTTACGCCAAACTAAATTTGGTTACGACAATCGAAATTTGGTTACGTTAATCGAAATCTGGTCACGACAACCAAAATTTGAATATGACAGCCGAAAATTGGTTACGCCATACTAAATTTGGTTACGACAGTCGAAAATTGGTTACGACAACCGAAAACTGATGGTAACGACAAACTAAATTTGGTTACGGTAACTGTAATTTGGCTACAGCAGCCGAAAATTGGATACGACAATCTAATTTTCTTAAAAACAGCCGAAATCTGATGGTTACAACAACCGAAAATTAATTATGACATCCAAAAATTGATTAGAACAACCGAAAATTGATTATACGACAACCGAAAGCTGATGGTTACGACAACCTATATTTGGTTATGACAACCGAATATTGGTTACGAGAAACTAAATTTATGGTTATGACAACCGAAATCTGATGATTACAACAACCGAAACTTATAATTATGACATCCAAAAATTGGTTACGACAACCGAAATTTAGATATGACAGCCGAAAATTAGTTACGCCAAACTAAATTTGGTTATGACAGCCGAAATCTGATGATTACAACAACCGAAACTTAATTATGACATTCAAAAATTGGTTACGACAACCAAAATTTAAATATGACAGCCGAAAATTGGTTACGCCAAACTAAATTTGGTTACGACAATCGAAATTTGGTTACGTTAATCGAAATCTGGTCACGACAACCAAAATTTGAATATGACAGCCGAAAATTGGTTACGCCATACTAAATTTGGTTACGACAGTCGAAAATTGGTTACGAAAACCGAAAACTGATGGTAACGACAAACTAAATTTGGTTACGGTAACTGTAATTTGGCTACAGCAGCCGAAAATTGGATACGACAAACTAATTTTCTTAAAAACAGCCGAAATCTGATGGTTACAACAACCGAAAATTAATTGTGACATCCAAAAATTGATTAGAACAACCGAAAATTGATTATACGACAACCGAAAGCTGATGGTTACGACAACCTATATTTGGTTATGACAACCGAATATTGGTTACGAGAAACTAAATTTGGTTATGACAACCGAAATCTGATGATTACAACAACCGAAACTTATAATTATGACATCCAAAAATTGGTTACGACAACCGAAATTTAGATATGACAGCCGAAAATTGGTTACGCCAAACTAAATTTGGTTACGACAATCGAAATTTGGTTACGTTAATCGAAATCTGGTCACGACAACCAAAATTTGAATATGACAGCCGAAAATTGGTTACGCCATACTAAATTTGGTTACGACAGTCGAAAATTGGTTACGACAACCGAAAACTGATGGTAACGACAAACTAAATTTGGTTACGGTAACTGTAATTTGGCTACAGCAGCCGAAAATTGGATACGACAATCTAATTTTCTTAAAAACAGCCGAAATCTGATGGTTACAACAACCGAAAATTAATTATGACATCCAAAAATTGATTAGAACAACCGAAAATTGATTATACGACAACCGAAAGCTGATGGTTACGACAACCTATATTTGGTTATGACAACCGAATATTGGTTACGAGAAACTAAATTTGGTTATGACAACCGAAATCTGATGATTACAACAACCGAAACTTATAATTATGACATCCAAAAATTGGTTACGACAACCGAAATTTAGATATGACAGCCGAAAATTAGTTACGCCAAACTAAATTTTGATACGACAGTCGAAATTTGGTTACGACAACCAAAATCTGTTGGTCACGACAACCGAAAATTGGTTACGGTAACCGAAAGCTGATGGTTATGACAACCGAAATTTGGTAATGATATCCGAAAATTGGTTACGACAACCAAAAGCTGATGGTTATGACAACCTAAATTTGGTTATGGCATCCGAAATCTGGTTACGACAACCGAAATTTGGCTATAACAGCCGAAAATTGGTTACGACAAACTAAATTTAGTTATGACAGCCGAAATCTGATGATTACAACAACCGAAACTTATAATTATGACATCTAAAAATTGGTTACGCCAAACTAAATTTGGATACGACAGTCGAAATTTTGTTACGTTAATCGAAATCTGGTTACGACAACCAAAATTTGGTTATGACAGCCAAAAATTTGTTACGACAACCGAAAGCTGATGGTTACGACAACCAAAATTTTCGGCTATATATATAGCAGCAAAAGCAGAAAAAAATGAAAAGGAAAGAAGATATATATATATATTTAATCAAAACAAAAAAAAAAAGATAAAGTATAAGAAAACGAAGAATCAAAAATAAATTTTAAAATAGATTCGAATATACGGAAGAGCTTCTTAAAACCCTTTAATAATTGAACTTGTATATAAAAAAGAAAAAAGAAGCAAATAGATGAAAAGACCATCATACATATAAAGATCTGCCACTCTGAAATCATCGAAAATGGAAATAAATATGAGGGTATGGTCGTGACGGAAATGTCACAGCTTGCCTTCAAAAAAAAAAAAAACCCATTTCTCCTGCACATATATACATTTCCGTATTCAAATTTTTATACTCATCACAATATATGCTTCATAAAAAAGGGTTTTCCAAGTTTCAGCAATTTTTTTTTTTTTTTTTTTTTTTCTTATTCAAGGGTCAAATATATAATATATAGTAGTAGCACACACAAGAAAGAGAGGTGTAAGGGATCCTTCAATGGCGGAAATGAAGAATCACTATATACTTTATATGCATATATATATATATATATGGTTAGGATTCAAAGGGTGAATGAGAAGTGGGGGTAAAAGGACGCGTGCCATGAGCACCTGCATATACGCGGTTACAAAATCTCTGGAAAAATCGTAAAAGAACGACGACACACCAAAAGACGTCCAGCTGTCCCCCTACTCTTTTTTTTTTTTTTTTTTTAAAGAAAAAAGTATTCTTTCAACCCCTTCAAAATCCTGAGGTTTTTAGGATCGACGCACTCATCTCGAGATCTTTATTCAAATATATATATATATAGATATATGTAAGGGGAGATGATTTCGCGTTTTCGAATCCTGTTTTTATGTTGAAATAGAAGAAAAGGGTTGCGGTTATATGTAGTGGAAAAAAAGGGGGGGAAGGGGGTTTCTAGATGGATAGTCGTGAGCATATGTATATATATATATGGAAAATTAGCTATTGTGCATTTCATTTACGAAAGCGAGGGTGCATCCAGCATCTGCTTCTTTAAAAATTAGAATTGGAATTATGATGCATCAAAAAGCTACAGCATTTATATATGTATATATTTAGTAAAGAGATAAGAGATCGGTATTTTTTGCTTTTCTTTCAAAAAAAAAAGGAAAAACTTTTCAATATGCGCATCAATAATTAGATTCAGTATAATCAGATATAGGGATTTTAAAATAACATAATTAAGACATAAAAGTATAGACAGATTCAAAATCAAAATTATAGCATTAGAATAATAAAACTAATAACAATATATAATTTATAGTCTCAGACTAATAATAACTAATAATAATCAAATAATAATAATAATAATAATAATAATAATAATAATAATAATAATAATAAATTAATTAATAATTAGTCATACAGATTCAAAATCAGACTCATATAATCAAATACAAAGTCAAAATTTGATCAAAATTCTACTCCGCAATAACTGTTAAAATCAAAATCATTTCCTTTTGTTTTTTGGTGACATTTTTAATTTCGGTTATACAAATTCGATTTTGATAATAATTTGGATTTTGGTTACAATTAATATTTCTATTAAAACTTGGATTTTGTGAAAAATTTTGAAGTTTTTGTTACACAACTTGGATTTTGATATCAAAATTTGGATTTTGATATATATAAGATTTTTTATTTCGCACTTACGTTTTGGATTTTGATATAATATAGTTTAGATTCCAGTTACAACAACGATTTTGGTTACAATTTTGATTTTCATGTGACAAATATAGGATTTATAACTTATATATATACTTATATATATATTGCTATTAAAATCCAAGTTATAACTTGGATTTTAATATCAATTTTGTTTTCGGTTACAAATTTTAATTTTTATAAATTTTTGGATTGTGATATAACAATTTGGATTTTGCTAAAAATTTCGAATTTTTGATGCAAATTGGATTTTAATAACAATTTGATTTTTGGTCACAACTTAAATTATGGTAATAACAATTTGGATTTTGGTTTTTCGTGCTTCTCTATGTTACAATTTGGATTTTGCTTACCCACTTGGAAAGATTCCCCGGAAAGTGCCCCCTCTGGAGGTTCTATCAGAATTCCGCCGGAACTTCCAACGTAATTCCTTCGGAATTCCATCGGAGTTTGAAAGAATTTCCGATGGGGTTCCGACGGAATTCCGATTAATTTTCTTTTCAAAATTTTTAGAGTCCTAATCCCATCGGAAATTCTTTGAAACTCCGATGGAAGTTCAGGCGGAATTCTGATAGAACCTCCAGGGGGCATACTTTCCGAAGAATCTTTCCAAGTGGGTTACAAATTAGACTTTGACAATTTGAATTTTGATATAATTTCTTTTTTTTTAATTTTGGTTATATAAATTGGTTTTAAATAATTTTTTATTTGGATTTTGATAACAATTCGGATTTTGATATAAAAATTTGGAATTCTAAACTTAAAACACGATTTCAAAAGCAAATTACACAAAATAATTGTTTAATTTTTAAAAATTATATCAAATTTCTGAGAAATTTGAATAGTATAAATCTAAAATTAAATATTAAATTGGTTACGACAAAATCGAAAGCCGATGGTTATACGACAACATAAAAATTTAATAATTTAGTAACCCAATGGTTACGGTAACCGAAATTCGGCTACAGCAGCCAAAAATTGGTTATTACGACAAACTAAATTTCTTAAAAATAGCCGAAATCCGATGGTTATAATAACCGAAACTTAATTATGACATCGAAAAATTGATTAGGACAACCGAAATTTTGATGTGACAGCCGAAAATTGGTTACGCCAAACTAAATTTGGATATGACTGTCTAAATTTGATTATGGCAAACGAAATATGTTGGTCACGACAACTAAAATTTGGTTATACGACAACCGAAAATTGGTTACGACTGTCGAAAATTAGTTACAACATCCGAAAGCTAATATGGTTACGACAACCTATAAATTTGTCTATAGCAGCCGAAAATTGATTACGCCAAACTAAATTTGAATACGACAGTCGAAATTTGGTTACGACAACCGAAAATTGGTTACGACAACCGAAAGCTGATGGTTACGACAACCTAAATTTGATTACGGCAACTGAAATATGGTTACGACAACCGAAATTTGACTACAGCAGACGAAAATTAGTTACGACAAAACCGAAAGCCGATGCGGTTACGACAACCTAAAAATTTAATAATTTAGTAACCAAATGGTTACGGTAACCGAAATTCGGTTACAGCAACCAAAAATTGGTTACGACAAACTAAATTTCTTAAAAATAGTCGAAATCCGATGGTTACAACAACCGAAACTTAATTATGGCATCCAAAAATTGATTAGGACAACCGAAATTTTGATGTGACAGCCGAAAATTGGTTACGCCAAACTAAATTTGGATATAACTGTCTAAATTTGGTTATGGCAAACGAAATATTTTGGTCACGACAACCAATATTTGGTTATGACAACCAAAAATTGGGTACGACAACCGAAAATTGGTTACGACATCCGAAATTCAGATTTTGATATAAAAATTTGGAATTCTGAACATAAAACACGATTTCAAAAGCAAATTAACCAAAATAATTGTTTAATTTTTAAAAATTATATCAAATTTCTAAGAAATTCGAATAGTATAAATCTAAAATTAAATAAGCCTTAAAAAAAAAAAATAAAATTCCTTGAAAAAAAAGAATTCTAAGAGAGAAAAAAGAAAAAATAACTCTCCACGCTTCAATGATTTCTGTATAGTATATATATATATATTTATTATATATTGCTTCTGTTGCGCGTATCGACCCTCTTCGAAAAAGTCTTCGAATCAACGATATAATCGACATGGCTATATATATATATATATAATCGAAAAACCTGTCACGGTTCCGCTAGAGAAAGAAATATATATATACGCCAGATAGCTACATATTCCGTTATAGGCCATTATTTTTCGACGGTTATAAACTTTTAACCGTAGTAGTGTGATATTGAACCCCGCAATTTCCCACGGCAAGGGGTATATTTTCATTGCGTGGCACTGACTAGCACGCACTACCATATATATACTGTCAAAGACACAAGAGGGTGGATGAGAGTATTTTACCTAACACCCCAAACGACCTTTAACAACTCTCTCCCCCCCCTCTCTCTCTCTCTCTCTCTCTCTCTCTCTCTGTTAAGTATAACAAAATTCCACTAATGATAGTACTACATACACTTTTTTTTTACTTCTCTACAATGCATATATTTCACACGCCTTTTTCATATTTTTGTGTGTGTGTGTTTTGTACGCAGAGGGTTGTGACAATTTTATATCAGACATATGATGAATTGGTGAAATTCTATATATATTTTTTTTTGTTAAAATTGGTATCATCTTTTCACTCCGTTTGCGGTTTATTTATTTTTTTTGGATCGTGATAACAGACATTTAATAATGATGAATTGTTAAATAGATAACAGACATTTAACAATGATAAATTGTTAAACACTATATATACTGTTATATAGAGTGTGCGGGGTGATCAAAATGCAACTGGTTTCATTTTGAATGAATATTTTACATACCAGTAACAGATATAGGAATTTCATTTTAGTTATTATATACGGATTTTGGTTATAATATATATATATATATATATATATATATATATGAATTTTTGATAAACAATATTTTTATTACAATATTTGACTGTTGGTTTATATTTCTTTTCATCGAATACAAATTTGTTACCGAAATAAAAAATTTTATAATATATATATAAAAAATATAAATTTTTTTATACAACTAAAATTAAAATTTTTATTAAAATTCAAAAATTTTTACATCTAAAATTAAAATTGTTATGCAAAATCCAAATTGTTATATCAAAAATCATAAAAATTTTTTTTATCAAAATCCAATTTGTATTGGAAATCAAAAAATTTTTTTTTAACAAAATTAAAGTATTGTAAACACAAAAAGAAAATTGCTACTAAAATTCAAGTTGTATAAGCTAAATTCAAATTTTTAACAAAATCCAAAATATCACAGAAAATTAAAAGGCATTAAAATAAGCTGCAACGCTTATTATTATTTTAATCCAATTTTGCTTATTTTAATCCATTTTGGTATTAAAATATAAGCAAAATTGGATTGAAATAATAAGCGTTGCAGCTTATTTTAATGCCTTTTAATTTTTTGTGATTATATCAAAAAGCGTAAATTGCAATCAAACTCGAAATTATTAACAAAATCTATAAATTCTTATATCAAAATCTAAGTTGTGCGACCTAAAATCTAAGTTGCATCCAAAATCGAAAATTATGGCAATAATTTGGATTTTTTTTTTAACAAAACATTAGATTTTGGTATATAACATATATATAATTATGATTTTGCTTAAAACTTATAGATTTTAATGTTAATTTCGATTTTAGTTGCAACTTGAACTTTACGATAACAATTTTGATTGTTATATTTTTTATTAAATTTCTCATCATAAATGAGAAAGTGTATATTCATTTTTTTCGATTACATCTTGGATTTTGATTGTGAAAATTTGGATTTTGACATCAATTTTGATTTTGGTTATACTACTACTTGGATTTTGATAACAATTATGATTTTGCTACATAACTTGAATTCTGCCGTACAAAGTAAAAATATCATAAGCATATAACAATACGCAATCTTTGTCGTTTATGTTGTTTTACTTTGCACGGCAGAATTAAAGTTATGTAGCAAAATCATATATATATATATATATAATTGTTACCAAAATCCAAGTATAGTTACCAAAATCAAAATTGGTATCAAAATCCAAGACGTAACCGAAATGAAAAAACAGCAATCTATCAAAATCTAATAGTTTGCAACTAAAATTGAAATTAACATCAAAATCTAAGTTATATAAGCAACACAGAAAATTAATAGGCATTAAAATAAGCTGCAACGCTTATTATTTTAATCCAATTTTGCTTATTTTAATCCATTTTGGTATTAAAATAAGCAAAATTGGATTGAAATAATAAGCGTTGCAGCTTATTTTAATACCTTATAATTTTCTGTGAAAATCATAACAATTTTGAATTTTGGTAATAATTTCGATTTTTCTTGCAAATTTGGATTTTGATATCACTGTAAAACGAAAGGTATTAATTTATAATACCGACTTTAGGTACTAAATTGTTATTTAGTTCTATTTTGATACCTAAAATCGGTATACTATTTTAGTACTTTCTTTTTACAGTGTTAACAATTTAAATTTTGTTAATAATTTCGATTTTCATTGCAATAACTTGGATTTTGATAAAAAATTTTGGATTTTGGTAACAACTTTTTCCACATAAATAAATAAATATATATATATATATGCAAAGTGGGAAAGAGGGAATGGATTCCGATGATAATTAACCGTTTCCTCGTAAGTTCAAAACGAACATGCGTGGGAGCTGTAAGCATATATATATATACATATAATAAAGACCCCACGTCGCTTGTATATAAACCGTTGACCAGACCGCGAAAATCATGCCATATGTTGTGGGTGCTTCCGAACTTGTTTTCTGTACCGTGAAACTTAGGTTAGGTCGCGACGTTAATCCTGATAGTTATATATATATATACACACACATAATCTTTATAAAGCGTGAGAAACCATTTGGTATTCGCAGAGAGCCCAAAAAGGAAATGTAAATTAGCTGCGGTCACTAAATATCAAAATTGTCACTTTCATTTATTACATACCTATATATATATATAAAAAAAAAGTTCCGGAGGAACATATGTGGTTCCAAAGGAAGTAAATACATACTGCGTCACTGATTAACTGATAACCTCCCAACCCCCCCCCCCTTTTTTTAAACAAAAGAACTTTTCTTTCTTCTACATTCTACATTTCTGCCAAAAATTATCTGTATTTTATTTTTTTTATTACACAGAAAAAAAAAATTTATCTGAAACAGCGAAATATTTCACTAGAATAGCGAAATATTTAACTGAAACAAGTAAAAAATTTCGCTACAATAGTGAAACATTTCGCTATTCCAGATAAATTTTTTTTTCGATGTGAAATATAAATTCTATATATATATATATATATATATATATATATATATATATATATATATATATATCTACACAGAAAAAAAGATTTACCTGGAACAGCGAAATATGTTTCACTAGAGTAGCAAAATTTTTACTTGTTTCAATTAAATATTTCGCTATTCTAGTGAAACATTTCGCTATTTCAGGTAAATATTTTAAAATTTTAAATATTAATATTTTTTTTCACAAGAGAAAAATTTGTGGCACATATATATATATATATATATGCAAAAATAGTTTTTTTTTTTTATTGTAAAATTTATTCAAAAACCCTAATATTGCATATATATATATATATATAAAGGGAGATAGAAGTATAATTCGCATATAAGGTGAGAAACCGCACGTTAACCGCAATGCGAAAATAAATTACGCGAAAAATGAAAGAAAAGAAAATAATTTTGTTGTGCGGAAAAAGAGCCAATAATGTGTTTTTTTTTTTTTCTTTTTTTTTTTTGCTTTAAGAAACCACAAGTTATATTTTTACCCTAACTTACTATTTTTGTAACCCTTTCATCGAAGCATAATTTTATATAAAATTACAAAGAATTTTGAACGAAAAAAAATATAAAATAAATTTTTCCTTTCGTTTGAAATATTATAAAATTACGTTCTATATAGAGAGAGGAGAAAATATTTTTTCATATATAATGATTTTTTACGTGGAATTATAATTTTCTACGGGATAATTCTTAATTTTACAAATGACCCTCAAATAAACGCCTTTTTCAATATTTGTGGCCATTTGATGTGTCTTGGAATTTTCGTTTGTATATATATATATAACGTCCTTGCACTTTATAGGTATATTATTATATGGCCACGAGCCTATATATATATATATATATATTAAAAAAAAGCGTCCGATTCTATAACGCGAACCGACTATATATATATATATAAATTGTATGGACTATAACTATATAAATAATAATAGCACCATAGACTATGATCATAAAGTCGAACGTATAAACCGCAACGGTTTTGCCCTTTGCCATTTCATGCCCATTGAAACGTAAACTGCTTCTTAATTTCATCTTTGCCACATATATATATATATATTTTGTGAAAGAAAATTTGAAAAAAAAATAAATAAATATAACTGGAACAAGAAAAATTCAGAAAATATTTCAAAAAGATAAAAAAAAAACAAATGAAAAATAGAAACAAAGAAAAATTAATAATAATAATAATAATAATAATAGTAATAATAAATAATAATAATAATTATACCCTCATAACAAAAGGATATCCCTAGGATATCCATATCAATGGTCAATATCCTAGAATGGTCCCCAGTATATCTTGGGATATCCCTAGGATATCCAAACCGCCGGTCTGTGGGACATCAACAGGACATCCATAGGATATCCACAGGATATCCCTAAGACATCCACAAAATATCTATTGGATATTATATCGCAGGATATCCATGGGATATTTAATATATTCACGGGATATTTAATATCTCAACATATATTTTTAAAAGTTAAAATTGTTAAGTAAATAAAATGAATAATAATATAATAAAAACAAAAATCTTTTGAGCTGCTAATTTATTTTAAATAAAGATTTGAAAAGCATTTTTCAAAGTTTTTAAATAAACTCATATGCACTTAATGTATATAATTAATATTAATAGTTATTCGTTATTTGCGGGGAAGAATTTATATTGTTTAAAGCCAATTTATTTTCTGACAATATATTAAGCGCATATGAATATAAAGGAATGAATCACACGAATGAGAAAAAAATTAGTTAATAATTTTTCAAATTAAATAACTTTCTCGAAAAACAAGTTGCATTTTATATATAAAATTTAATTCACAGAATATTCTCACTCGTAGTCTCATAATGACTTTAAAAACAGTATCCTGAGAATATCCTGAAAATATCTGTGGGATATCCTGACGTTATCTATGGGATATCCTGATGATATCTGTGAGATATCCTGACGTTATCTATGGGATATCCTGATGATATCTGTGGGATATCCTGACGATATCTATGGGTTATCTGGAGGACATTTATGAAAGTCTATAGAGATATTCAGAAGATATCCTGTGGATATCCTCAGATATCCATGGGATATCCAAAGGATATCCAAATCGCCGATTTTTTGGATATCCTTAAGAGATCCTTTTGATATCCATAGGACACCCCTAGGATATCTGCGGGATATTATCAATATATCCCAAGATATCTTGTGTTATTAGGGTAATAATAATAATAATAATAATAATAATAATAATAATAATAATAATAATAATAATAATAATAATAATAATAATAATAATAATAATAATAATAATAATAATAATAATAATAATAATAATAATAATAATAATAATCATAATAATAATAATAATAATAATAATAATAATAAAATGGTTTCAATAACATGAAAAAAATATTTACCTGAAAAAGCGAAAAGTTTCACTAAAATAGCGAAAGATTTAACTGAAACAAGTAAAACTTTTGCCACTATAGTAAAACGTTTCGCTGTTTCAGGTAAATTATATTTTTTCCGTGAAAAAAAAGGAGATTTACAAGAATAAAGCTAATATAATATTTATATATATAGTATCAATGGTTTGTATATTGAAAGTTGATTCGCTTTATATATATGTATTTTCACTTTAATACTATATCAGAAACATAACCTATAAATTTCCTTACGTTTTCGATATATATAGTTTTAAATTAAAAGTTTATTTTAATAATATAAAATCCAAAATCAGTTTTTATTTTCCAAAAAATATATGGTTTATATTGATATATATATATATATATATATATATATATATATATATATATATATATATATATATATATATATATATATATATATATATATATATAATTAACCACTCTTTCTATATTCAAAACTATCATAAACATAACCTCAAAAAAAAATTTTTTCTACATCCCTTTTCTTTAGAATACATCGGAAATGTTTCATTTTTTAAAATCCTTTTTGAATCAAATTTTCCATTAAATATACAATGAAAAACAAAAAATAACTTAAAAATTAAGATTTCATTTCATAGAAACGAGTATAGAATTTAAAATCACCCAAAAATTGTAATTTTAAGAAATTAACGACAATGGCGCGATTCTAAATTTAGATATCAACATATGCGTGTGATTATTACAGTGACGACAGTTAATTATCACATATTTATAATTTAAAAAAAAATTTTTTTCCTTTTTTTGTTTCTTAGGGGGGGGGGGGAGGGGTACACACATGTTACTCGCGCTCGCGTGAAGCAACAAATGTTGATCGCACATATATATAGGGAAATAATAATTCATTCTCTTAAAATGCGCGCTTTTTTTTTTTTTTTAAAAAAAAAACCCTCCCAAAAAAAAAAAAAAGATTCGATGGTATCGAATTCTCATGGATTTTTGATGCTCACCGTATGGACCACCATATGGTTCGCACGATATTGTATCCAATTAGTTGATTGTTGATTTTTTAGCTGAACTCTTGACACCCGACGCCTTAATTCACTTTTAAATATATATATATGTATATAAGAGAATTTTTTTCTCCACATCATTCTATAAAGTGACACGCGAGAGGATTTTTATAATCGCAAAGAATTTAGAAGGTTTTATATATATATATATATAGATAGATATTTGTTTCAAATTTCATCGAAAATTCCGCCTTCCAAAAAAAGGGTATTATATACTAAACATTTTCTTTTTTCATGTTTCAAATATTGTTATATTAAAAAAAATTGTATTTCAAAAAAAAAAAAATTTTATAAATTTATTTTAATTAAAAAAATTATACTATATAGTTTATTTTATGCCTGTGATTTGTAAATAACAGATATGTAATTATTTTATTCTTTTTTTTTACAGGTTATGTTAATACGAAAGACGAGCAGGTGACTTTTGGAGGTTATGTTTAAATTTCAAAGTTTTCGAATATGAAATTCGGTATTTCAATAAGAAGTTGAATAAAACTAATTTTTAGAAAACTAAATCGTAAAATAAAATAAAATTTCTACGTATATACGAAATTGAGAGAAAAAGAGAGGTTATGTTAAAAAATTAAGATAATATTTAAATTTTTAACAAATTTTAAATTTAACAATTCTTTAATTATTATTTTAGAAATAACAATAGAAATAATAACTATAATAACAATAGTAACAATAATAACAATAGTAATAATAATAACAATAGTAACAGTAATAACAGTAATAACAGTAATAACAGTAATAACAGTAATAACAGTAATAACAGTAATAACAGTAATAACAGTAATAACAGTAATAACAGTAATAACAGTAATAACAGTAATAACAGTAATAACAGTAATAACAGTAATAACAGTAATAACAGTAATAACAGTAATAACAGTAATAACAGTAATAACAGTAATAACAGTAATAACAGTAATAACAGTAGTAACAGTAGTAACAGTAGTAACAGTAGTAACAGTAGTAATAGTAATTATAATAATAATAATAACAAAAATTTATTTTTATATATTTTCTATTTGTTAATTTAGAAATAACAATAATAACAGTAATATTAATAAAAAATTAACAATAAATTAATTAGTGATTAAAAAAACTTTTTTACTTCAAACTTAAAGGTTATGTTTTTGTTGGGAAATCGATAAAAATTAATTAGCAATATAATTAAAATTTACATGATTAAAATGAATAAAAAATAAAACCAGTATATATATAGTCTTTTAAATATATAATCTTATATAAAAAGTCAGATAAAAAAATAAGACAAAGTATTTTAAACATATTTTATTCTACCATCATGTTTTCTTTTTATTTATGCGGTTATGAACCACATATAATAATAGACGAGAATATAATATTTAAAATAAACGAAATAAATTATTGTTTTACTGTTATATATTTAAATTATTTTATTATATTAAATAAATAAATTACAAAAAATTAATAAAAATATCAAATAACCATAAAACTTAACCTCAAAATGTATTGTTAAAAAATTAGATTATTATTTAAAATACAATATATAACCTCTAAAAGTATACAGTAAAAACATTTGATTTTTATTTAAAATACGCACGATAACCAGATAACATAACCTCAAAAAGTATTGTAAAAAATTAGATTATTTAAAATACACGATATAATCATACAACATAACCTCAAAAAATATTTGTAAAAAAAAATTACGATAATCACAAAACATAACCTTAAAAAGTATTGTAAAAAATTAGATTTTCATTTAAAATACACAAAACATAACCTCAAAAAATATTTTAAAAAAAACAAAAATAGATTTGCAAAATTTGTTTAAAATAAAAATTTCCAATAAAATAACTTTCTCGCATAATATTTACATATATATTGCATAATAGAATAAAAATTGGGTCTAATATGAAAGTGCTTGGAAATTAATTATTTCACGTTTGCCATTTAAAGAATTGGCGTATATATATATATATATATATATATATATATATATATAGTGTTATAAAAACGAGAATAATTATACTTGTAATTGTTATGGTAGTATACTGCTCGTAATTTTCAACGAGTCACGTACGATAGTTAGAGCACGTGCAGCGTGCTTTCAGTTAAAAAAAAAAAAAAATGATCCACAGCAAAACGGTATTGAGCCCACCTTTCTCTCTTAAAGAGACGCGTCGTCTCTTACAAAAATGAAACCTTGTTTAAATACCAAACATTTACAAAAAAAAAAAAAAAAAAAAAAAAAAAAAATTGAAATTTAATAAACATGTAGTTATTATATTTAGAAATTAATATATAAACCATAATATTGTTTATGTAATTTTTTCAAAATTTAAAAAAAAATTAAGGGTGCAAATTGTTGCTTTTAATATTTGAGGTTATGTACGTACACTCGAGAAAAAAGATTTCTTTAATTCAAAGAAAATTTATTTGTTTCAAAAAAATTGTCTTTGATTCAAAGAAAATTTATTTGTTTCAAAAAAATTATCTTTGATTCAAAAAAAAAATATTTTTGTTTCAAAGAAATTTGTTATTTAATTTAAATAAATGTTTCTTTGACCTTAGAATTTCTTTGATTTTAATGCACAAATTACTTTCATTAAAAGAAAATTTTTTTTGAATCAAAGAAATTTTCTTTGTAACTAAGAAGCTTTTTTTTGTTTCAAAGAAAATTTTCTGTTGAATGAAAGAAAACAAGTCAAAGAAACTATAAATATGGTTTCTTTAAATCAAAGAAATCTTTTCTCGGGGTGATATGGAAAATATATAGTATATATATGTGTGCGGTTAGAAATTACATGTATATTCTTTAATCCACTTTTGTGTTTTGCGTCGATTAAGTTTTTTTTTTTTTTCCTTTTTTTTGAGGAGCGCACGTACCCCAGTTTCGGTGGAGTGATTTACAAGTCACTCCAGCGTGAAGGCAGGTGAACGTTGCGCTCGAACGAAACAAAGTTCGACACTTACTGACTTTGGCCAGAGCCACGGGCCAAAAGTATACAAAAACAATACAATGATGAATTTTAATTAGTCAATTTATTATTATTGTTATTATTATTATACTATTATTATTATTATTACTATTATTATTATTATTACTATTATTATTATTATTACTATTATTATTATTATTATTATTATTGTTATTTAATTTCGATTTAAAGGTGCGAAGTATATTTTTCAATAAGTAAGTCCTAGAAAACTCATTTTTAAGGTTATGTTATCAATATTCAATTTCGAAATTTCAAATACTTATATGCTTCGATACAAAAAAACAATCGTGTTTTTATAGGTTATGTTTCTCAGAATATCTATTTCGCTATAGCCTTGAAATAATTTTTTTAAAACACATAACCTCAAAATCGTCATTGAAAAGATCCAAATCTAAACGATTATTATTCTAAAGGAGCAGAAAAAAAAATGTTTTGAAAAATAAAGAAACGTTTTTGAGAAGAATATAACTTTTCGTCACGTGCCTTTTCGAAAGAGATGCTATATGTATATATATTTTATCGAAGTCATTGAGGCGTAAAACCGACGCATTCGCGGGGGTCCGGATTACCTTGCTTGTAGAGGAGGGCACACAACTCAAGATATATATATATATATTTTTTTTTTCCTTCAAAAAATCATTCAAACGAATCGAGTGAACAGAGTAAAGGTCTTGCATAAAAAAAATTAAATCAAAGCAGAAATGATCGCCGACAACTAAACCGTGTCCAATTCTCAACGATTCCATCCCGGCGATCTTTTTGTATATATATTGACGTGAATAAAAAAAAGCAAAATAGTCCGGGTTTTTTTTTCCACCTCATCATTCGTTCTTATGAAAAAAAAAAAAAAAAATTTACTTTTATTTCTTTAAAAGAAAAAAAAGTATTGTGTATTTCATTTAAACGTTTCGATTGAAATCTACTTATAGTGTGAAAGATTTTAGGTTAAGAATAATATTTCCAATAATTGTATTTTGGAATTTTTTTTTTACAGTTGAAACAAAATTGCTTATTCAAAAATATCGATATTATTATAATATAAAATTATAATTATTATATTTATTATTATTATTATTATTATTATTATATTTATTATATAAAATGTGTTTTTCAATAAAAATAAAAAATCAGCTGATGGTAGGACAAAAGAGAATAAGCAGGGTTGGGTAAATGACACAACGAATATTTCTGATTGGCTCGTAATATTTCCGGAAATATAACCAACCAATCAGAAATTTTTTGATGCTTCGTCACTCAACCTTGCTTTTTATTCTCTCTGTTTCAACTCATATACATAGAAAAGTAAATAAATATAAACGAGTCAAGAATTTTTCTACTATATCTTTTTATATATTTTTTCATTTTGTTTCAGATTGCTAATTAACTTTGAACACGGCGAATTTTATTATAGAAATAATAAATACGGACGAATCAAGAAGAGGACATCGAAAATGTTTTTTTAATGAAAACTAAATCGTAACAAAAAATTCGAATCAAAACAAGTTTTTGATCAATCCAAAATATAAAATAAATTGACAAATTATTAGGATTTATTTTTCCCCAAAAGATAATTAAGGAATTTTCGAAAAATTTTTTATAAATAACCTCACTTTTTTCGCGTCAACTTTGTGATTTTCATATTTTTTTAAACGTAAACCTAACCTAAAAAACAAAAAACAAAAAAAAATGAAATTATTTTTAGCTTCAAAGAAAATTTTATAGAGAGAAAAAATATTTTTTTTTTTTTTGAAAACAAATTATAATTTTTATAAGTTACAACAATATTTGATCGTGTCAATCCAAGGCGAGATAAACATATATACATACATATATACAATATAAAGATAGGCGCGTGCCCAAGAGTTATCAGCGAATATTATATCGCAGAAGCGAAAAGGAAAGTGAGAGAAAAAAATTTTTTTTTTTTTTTTTGGATTGGCTGAAAGGAGTCGTTGTTTACCCCCCTCTCCCCCCCCGTTTTAGCTCACCTATCTCTTTTATGTATATGTATAAGTAAAGCAAACAGGAAAACGTGTTAGTAGATGTAAAAAAAAAAAATTCACTTTTAACCTCAAAAAAAAAAAAAAAAAAAAAAACGTATCGCGTGCCATCCTATCATTCTTTTTTTTTGTCCTATCGTATGACCTCTCAAAGGTACAAAAACAAACCGACGATAATAGTCGTTGACTTTTTCTTATCGACAGCAAAAGAATCATGTAAATATAAAACTAAATAAATTAACATCTCAGTTTTGTCTAAATATATATATATATATATATATATATATATATATTTGTGCAAGTAGCGTAAATAACCAGGTGATTCACATCAAATCTTGGACATTTTTCTTGATAAAAAAAAAAAGTTTTTTGTTTTCTTTATTACCATGATTTTTGTTTCTTTTTCTGTTAATATTTTTTATCTCTCTTCATGGTAATTTTTATGTATTTTTTCTATTTTATCGTTATTTATTTTTAATATTTATTTCTGATTATTAAATAAAAAAAATATTCTAAATAATAAAAATTAAAATTTGATTTTATATAAACAAAAAAAAAAAAAAAAATTCTTTTTAAAAATATTATTTAATATTTATATTTTATATTTTCGCATATAATTATATTCTTTATCTTTTATTTCACGCAAGTTATTTTTTATAGTTTTTTTTCAAACTTTTATTTTATTTTTGCTACCGTTTTTTTTTTTTTTTTTTTTTTAAATTGCTTTTCCGATTATAAAAAAAAACCGGTAAATTGAATTTAGAAAAAATAGAAATTTTTTTTTTTCAATTTATTTTTGTCCTTTTTGCTTATAATATAGTTTGGCAAATGGATATCAGATTACAAAGCAAATAGGAGTCGGATCTTTAAAAGAGGATTAGGTTAAATTTGAGAGACCGCACAAGTGAATTTTCGGCACGATTTTGTGGTGGTTTGGAATGAGAGAGAGAGAGAAAGAAAAAAAAATGACCCTTAAAACGACGAACAATGAAAATGTTTATACTTACAAGAGTCTAAATATATCAAATGTAATCGATATTCTTGAAAATAGTGCAAAATTTTATCATGATTTTTCATTGTCGTTTAAAAAAAAAAAAATAAAAAAAACAAATTTTTTTTAATGCTACTTTTGTAATCAATACAGAGTATCAATAGCAAAATAGCAGATCGTGTTTCAGGTCAAAATTATTTTCAGTAAAAAATTCAAAAACACGAGTTTTACACTCTAATGACTTCTTTTATAATATTAGTGGTCATTTTTTTTCTCTCTCTCTCTCTCTCTCTCTCCTTTTTTTTAATATATGTATATTATTGTCACAGACAATGTTGACAAAATATATATTAGAGAAGATAAAAAAAAAAGAATACTTTAATTTTTTTCCTTATTTTCCAATTGTCATTGAAAGAAACCGAAACAAAACATACAATTTTCAACTATTTTTTACATTTTAAATGTGTTGAAATTTTTCGAAATTTTTTACCCTCATAAAGGACGAAAATTTACCAAAATTTTAAGTCTGGAATAATTTTTAAATTGATAATTTTCTTAATTGTTTCATTTTCTTACAAATTTTTTCAATATTTTACTCCAAACAAGAAAAAAACAACTATTTTTTATCCTTTTTTAACATTTTGAATTCTTTAAAATTTTAGGAGTTATTTACTCATATATAGAGCAAAAATTTACCAAAATTTCAAATGAATTGAATAATTTTTAATTTGATTTTTTGGTATTTTTTTCCTTTTTTTTTCAAATTTTCACCGAAATTGCTCAACAAGAGAAAAAGAGAGAACAATTTTTTACCCTTTTTTACATTTAAAATTTAAAAAAATTTTAAAAATTATTTACCCAGATATATAGAGGGACAATTTACCAAAATTTCAAATAAATTAAATAATTTTTAAATTGATTTTTCTGTACTTTTTTTTCTGTTTTTCTCAATATTTCAGCCAATTGCTCAAAAAGAGCAAAAAAAAGAACTTTTTTTTACCCTTCTTTTAAATTTTAAATTATTTGAAATTTTAGGAATTATTTACTCGCAAATATACAAGGGACAATTTACCAAAATTTCAAATAAACTGAAAAAATTTTAAATTGAGAATTTACAATTTAATGTAAACATTTTTTTTTACTCTTTTTTACATTAAAAAAAAAAATTTACATTTTTTTTTTGTGTAATTTATAAAAATTTCAAATTCAATAATTTTTTTTGTCGAAAAACTTTTGAATAAAAATACCCTCTATATAAATATGTAAAGATAAAACTAATTTTAGGACTATATTATTTTTTATTCACATAACATTATTAAACGTGACTAATTAATGTTTATCTAATCATAACCATTGAGTTAAATAATTTTTTTTTTACATTTTCTACATTTAGTATAAATATAAAATTTTTTCATAATAAATTTTTAGTCTCTTTTTTTAAAATATAGACACAAAAAAAATTATCAACATGGCTAAAATTTTACTTCTATTATTAATAACTGTTCATTCTGTGGTAAATATAGCAAAAAAAAGAAAAAATTATTTAAAATAAAATTTATTATTTAAAAAAAAAACTAATAACTATTTTTTTTTTTTTATTCAAATTTCGATGAATAAAAATAGATTTCAATGGAAATTTTTCTTGCAAGAATGATGCTGATGGTTGATACAAGTCCATCAACAAATAAATATCTTCGATTTGAAAAAATAGGCAATACTGTTGGAAAAAATATTATTTCTAACTATACATGCTCATGCAGAGAGAGTGGTCTTATGCAATCATTGGGTAATGAATTACACAAAAAATATGTCTTTGGTGAAGATCTCAATTTAAATTGGATTAATGGCCTACGTCTTTACGATCAAGAAGATTTTTACGTAATAACTTTTTTTTTTTTTTTTTTTTAATTTCATCCAAATGAATTATAATTTTTTTTTTACAATTTTTTTGTTATAAATAATTGTAGAGAAAAAAATTTTAAAAAAATTTATAATTCAAAAAAACAAAAAATTTTCAGGGTCGAATGATTATCAAATACGAATCAAATAAATATCCAGAAGTGAATACTCCATTTAAAGTTTGTAAAGATCCGCTAACAAAAGAAGACGATAAAATGACATTAGCAAGAGATATATTTTTTAAAATTTTTGTTCAAAGACTAGAAAAATTTTGGGATTGCGTTGCAGAAAAGGTATATTAACAATAATAATAATATTATTATTATTTATAATTAAAAAAATTTATAATTTTTAAAAATTCAAAATATATTATGATATAATTGTTTTTTTTTTCTCAAAATTAATTTCTGTAGAATACAGTTAATGTGGCCGATAAATATTATTGGGAACTATCAAAACGTGGTTTCACTCATTGCGATGTGAATGCATCAATACGTTTTGAAATGAAGTCAAAAATTGTTGGCAATTGTGGTGTTACTGGAGGTGGAGCGGGTGAAACACATATTTATAATACACTTCGAGTTGTGTTTAATGTGAAATTTGATGATTGTGATGGAAAAAAATGGGCACCATTTAAAGGTTTATCACCGCGTATTCTTGCACAAGCAAAATTAGAAGAATCACTGGAAGTGACACAAGAAATATCAAAAAATCCAATTATTCTTTAAAAAAAAAAAAAATTTCAAAAGCTAAACAAAAAAAAATATATTAATTTAAATTTATTAATTTATTTATTAATTAATTTTTATTTTATTGTCACAGACAATGTTGACAAAATATATATGTATATGTATATGTATATATATGAAAAAAAATACAGTTGATCTATTTCTTTGATTTTTTTTCCAATTTTCCAATTTTGTATGAAAATATAAACAACTATTTTTTTTAGCTATTTTTACAATTTGAATTAATCGAAATTTTAGAAATTATTTACCCACATATAGAGGGGCAATTAACAAAAATTTTAAATCAATTAAATAATTTTTAATTTGATTTGTTTGTACTTTTTTTCTATTTTTAAATTTTGAGCCAAATTGCTCAACAAGAGAACGTAAACAACAATTTTTAACCTTTTTTTTTATATTTTTAAACGATTTGAAATTTAATGAGATATTTATCCAGATATAGTGGGACAATTATCATAAATTTTAAATCAATTGAATAATTTTTAAATTAATTTGTTTGTACTTTTTTCCTCTTTTTAAATTTTTAGCCAAATTGCTCAACAAGGGAACGTAAACAACAATTTTTCACACTTTTTTACATTTTAAATGATTTGAAATTTTAGGAATTATATTTACCCAGATATAGACAAACAATTAACCAAAATTTTAAATCAATTAAATAATTTTTAAATTGATTTTTTATATTTTTTTTTCCTCTTTTTCAATTCTTAACCAAATTCCTCAACAAGAGAAAGTAAATAAAAATTTTAAATCAATTGAATAATTTTTGAATTAATTTTTTTGTACTTTTTTCCTTATATCTCAATTTTTAGCCAATTTCTCAACAAAAGCAAAAAAAAAAAGAACAATTTTTCACACTTTTTACATTTTAAATGATTTGAAATTTTTCAAATTATTTACCCAGATAATAGAGAGACAAGTAACCAAAATTTTAAATCAATTGAATAATTTTTAATTTGATTTGTTTGTACTTTTTTCCTCTTTTTTAATTTTTAGCCAAATTGCTCAACAAGGGAATGTAAACAACAATTTTTCACACTTTTTTACATTTTAAATGATTTGAAATTTTAGGAATTATATTTACACAGATAAAGAGGGACAATTTACCAAAATTTAAAATAAATTGAAAAATTTTTAAATTAATTTTTTATATTTTTTTTCCTCTTTTTCAATTTTTAACCAAATTCCTCAACAAGAGAAAGTAAATAAAAATTTTAAATCAATTGAATAATTTTTAAATTAATTTTTTTGTACTTTTTTCCTTATATCTCAATTTTTAGCCAATTGCTCAACAAAAGCAAAAAAAAAGAACAATTTTTCACACTTTTTACATTTTAAATAATTTGAAATTTTTCAAATTATTTACCCAGATATAGAGGGACAATTAACCAAAATTTTAAATTGAATAATTTTTAATTTTTTTTTTTTGCCTAAAAACTTTTGAATAAAAATACCCTGTTAAAAAATAAAAATAATTTCAAGACTAATATTTTCTCTTTATGATGTTTTATCAATTATTAAAAGTGACTAATTAATGTTTATCTAATCATAACTATATTGAGTCAAACATTTTTTTTTCACATTTTCCACATTTACTAGATATAAATATAATATTTTTCCTAATAAATTTTTAGTTTCTTTTTTAAAGTAAACACCAAATAAATTATTAACATGGCTAAAATTTTACTTCTATTATTAATAACTGTTAATTCTGTGGTAATTATAGCAAAAAAAAAAAAAAAAAAAAAAATTATTTATAATAAAATTATTTTAAAAAAATGTAAAAATTTATTATTAAAAAAAAAAAAATTAATAATAAATAAAGAAAAACTAATAACTACTTTTTTTCTTTAAATTTCCATTAATAAAAATAGATATCAATGGAAATTTTTCTTGCAAGAATGATGCTTATGGTTGATACAAATCCATTAACAAATAAAATTATTCGATTTGAAAAAATTGGCAATACTATTGGAAATAATAATATTTCTAATGATACAACCTCATCCAGAGAGAGTGATCTTATGCAATCATTGGGTAATGAATTACACAAAAAATATGTCTTTGGTGAAAAACTCAAATTAAAATGGATTAATGGCCTACGTCTTTACAACCAACATGATTTTTATGTAATGATTAATTTTTTTTCTTAATTTTCCTCCATAAAAATTTATGAATTTAAATATTTAAAAAAAAATTTTTTTTTCTAAATAATTATTTTTATGGAAAAAAGAAAGAAATTTTAATTTAAAAAAAAACAAAAAAATTTCCAGGGTCGAATGATTATTAAATATGAATCAAATAAATATCCAGAAGTGAATACTCCATTTTCAGTTTGTAAAGATCTGACAAGAAAGGAAGACGATAAAATGTCATTAGCAAGGGATATATTTTTCCAAGTTTTTATCAAAAGACTGGAAAAATTTTATGATTGCGTTGAAGCAGAGGTATATTAATAATAATAATAATAATAATAATAATAATAATAATAATAATAATAATAATAATAATAATAATAATAATAATAATAATAATAATAATAATAATAATAATAATTATTATTATTATTATTATTATTATTATTATTATTATTTATAATTATAAAAAATTTTTATTTATATTTTAAAATTTTCAAAAAATATATAATTATAATTTTTTTTTTTCCTCAAAATTAATTTTTATATAGAATACAGTTAATGTGGGCGATAAATTTTATTGGGAACTTTCAAAACTTGATTTTACTCATTGCAATGTGAATGCAACAATACGTTTTGAAATGAATTCAAAAATTGCTGCCGATTGTGGTATTGGTGGATCAGGTGAAATAATTGATTATAAAACACTTCGAGTTTTGTTTAATGTGAAATTTGATGATTGTGATGGAAAAAAATGGGCACCATTTAAAGGTTTTTCACGGAGTATTCTTGCACAAGCAAAATTAGGAGACTCACTTGATGTGACACAAGAAATATCAAAAAATCCAATTATTCTTTAAAAAAAAAAAAATTTTTTGGCAAAAAAAAAAAAAATGAAAAACTGGAACAATAATTCTATGAATAATATATTTATTTAACTTTATAAGTGAATAAATTTGTATTTAATGTAAATAAATAAATTTTTTTTTTTTTTTTATTCGAATTAAAAATTATTTCCATTTTTATAATTTTATTTTAATTAGTTAATTAACTGTCATTGACTAATTTCATATTTGTAATTCATTAATTGTAATTTATTAATTTTAATTTATTATTTTTAATTAATTATTCGTAATTTATTATAATTGTAATTTATTAATTTTCAACGAATCTTGTTGCCATCTACCAGACAGTTATAATGGCGGGAAATTCAAATCTAATTTCAGTTTACTTATTTCATTCAATTTTATTAATTAATACTAAATTAATACTAAATTAATACTAAATTAATGATAAATTAATAATAAATTAATAATAAATTAATAATTAATAATAAATTTAATAATTAATAATAAATTTAATAATTAATAATAAATTTAATAATTAATAATAAATTTAATAATTAAAAATAAATTATGACAAATAATTAAAAAAATTTCCTTTTATAAAAATTATTTATCTTTAAATTTATATATATATATATATTCATTTATTATTATATGTAAAAATTTTAAAATTTAATAAATGTGGATTTATATTTTTTAATAATAAAAAATATTAAAAGTTCTTATTATAAATATTATAATAACTTATTAGAAAATATTATTTTAAATAAGCGTATATCTGACGTCAAATGTATGATCAATTAATTTTTATCTAATTTTTTTTTTTAAATATATAATTATAAAGTTCTTATATATTTAACTTATTTTTGAAAAAAAAAAATTACGTAAAATATGATCAATTAATTTTTATCTAATCAGAAAAAAATATTTACAATATTTTTGTCAGAAAAATATATTAACAATTTTTTTTTTTTTTATTTACTATATATATATATAAAAAAAAAAATTCATAAAATTAATAAGTCTTCAGCCGTTTGACCAACAAAGTATAATATAGCAAATAGGAGTGTATATATATACGCATTTGTTATATTTTTGTGAAATAAAAATAATTTGAAAAAAATATATAGATTATGTCTAAAATTGTCATTTTTTTGTTAATTTTCAAATATGTGGTAAGTGATGTATAAAAAAAAAATATTTTTTTACTATTTTTGACCCTTAAGATTGTTTATCGGCGGGTAAACATAACCTCAAAAATTTCAGACAGATTTAAAACTTAAAAAAAAAACGTATATATATATTTAAAATTTCCATTTTTTTTTTCTCAAAATACATATTAATTTAATTAATTTATATAAATTTAATTAAATTTTTAGGTTTGCATGGAGATTTTTCTTGCAAGAGTCCAAGTTATGGAAGAAAGTGATCCATCAAAAAATTATTATTTTAAAATAAAAAAAGTTGGTAATAGTAATGCAATAAATGTTACTAATTCCAATGACAAATGTTCAAATGAAGACGAGGCTCTAAGAACATTGGGAAATAGTGCTGAAAAAAAATATATGTACGGACAAGAATTAGATCTCACATGGAAAAAAGTCTTGAATTTGTATGATCAACATCAATTAAAGGTTAGGGTCAAAATATCAAAAGTAATAAAAAATATTTTAAATTTCCCACAAAAAAAAGGGTTAAATTTTGCTTTATATATAATATTTTTTTCATTTTTTTTTTTTTTGTGAAAATTAAAAAAAAAAAATTTATATTACAATTTTTTTTTTTTTGAAAAACATTTTCACAGGGACATATGAGTATAAAATATGAATCAAAGAAACATAATGATGTGAACACTTATTTTACACTCTGTAAAGATATACATCAAATAGCACCTAAAAATGCTGCATCAGCATTTGCAAGAGAAATTTTTTACAAAATATTTATTACAAAACAAGAACATTGTATTGAAAAGAGGGTAAGTTGTGTCTTATATAAATAAGTTTCTAAATTAATAATATATATATATATATATATATATATATATTAATTATAATGAAATAATAATAAAACAAATTTTTATTTTTCATAAATAATTTTCCCTAGACTGTTAAAGTGGGTGACAATTATTATTTTGAACGTAATAAACTTGATTTTGCTTATTGTGATGCAAATGCAACAATACGGATTGATTTATTTGAAACAAATTCTGCAGATTGTGGAATTGGCGGCTCTGGCGAAGACTTTACATATAATACACTAAGAGTATTTTTTAATGTAAAATTCGATGATTGTGATGGAAAAAAATATGCACCATTCGCCTCTTTTCCACAAGATTTACTTTATATGACAAAATTATCAAATGCTGATAAAATTTGTACAAGTTTGTCAAAAAATCCAATTATTACTTAAAAATTGTTTTAAAAAAATATATAAAAGAAATATAATAATAATAATAATAATAATAATAATAATATATTATTCGAATTAAATATCGAAGTACTGTAATTTTCCGCAAACATAACCTTAAAATAGGCCAAAGTCAAAGGGCAAACATAACCTTAAATTTAGTCTCTTGCGCGGCAAAATAATATTTAATGAGCTATTTTGATTGGTTAAAATCTATTTAAAAAAATTTAAAAAAAAATTTTTTAAAGTCATTTTGAATTTTTAACTGTCATATATATATAGTATTGAGAGAGAAAAAAAAAATACCGAGTATATATATACTGTGGCGCGACAGAAGGACCAGTTCTTGAATATTTTAATTTTACGCGCGTAAGGCAGGCAGCTGCCCTGTGTGTGAGATCGGATCGCTTTCAAATTATCCGGGCGACTTGGCTCAAGTGCCCCCAAGTTCGCGTTCCCGTTCTCTAAAGTTCCTTATAACGTTAGAGGTGTTCTTAACATACCACACATTTCATATATATACACTTTCATTCTGACCAACATGCAATATATATACACACAACGATGAGACATATATATATATAACCTTACATTGTATTCTTCTCATACACGAACCAATTCTTTGACACACACGTTTCGTGACTTTTTCGAAACCGAAAAAAAAAACCCTCTTCTCAATTTACATCCGCGTGTATTTTATTTTTATTAAAATATTTCATTCATATAAGAAAATTGTTTTTTAGGTTATGTTCATTTTTTGATTATAAATGTAAAAATATGAAAAAAGGTTATGTTGTTTTTTAAAATACTATTTTGCATAAATAGCAGGAGGACAATCTTTCTAATCATTCGAAGAACGTGCTATATAATGATTTCGTTCTCTTCGTGGCGCGTGTATTGAATTTACTAATTTTCTGAAATGTTTCGTGGCACGGGGCTCCTTTCACGTCACGAACACACAACACTGTCAGGTTAGAATCTTAGATATAGACGTTTATAAGAAGACAAGGCAAACGACGTGTACGTGCGCGTCCAAGTAAGGAACTTAGAATGTTTCCCAAACTGCAAATTAAGATGCCATGAGTGGCGTCTGTTTAGCATTTGTCATCGAGACGATGAGTTTGCATGCCAAGCGGAATGATACCAGTGCTAAGAAAAACCTACCTATACACCTTTTGAATTTATTTTTTTTTTATTTTTGTTTCAGATTGCTGTTAACTTCCAATTACATACGACGAATCAACGTTTTTACAAAATACATATTCAGAGAGAACGTTAAGGAAATATAAATATACGGACGAGTCAAGAAGAGGACATCGAAAAAAATGTTTTTTAATGAAAACTAAATCGTAACAATTCGAATCAAAAAAACAATTTTTTGATCAAAGTCCATTTAGATATTGAAAAATTTTTTTTTAAAATAAAAATATAACCTCACTTTTTTTTGCGGCAGAAAATCGCGAAAAAGGTCATAACCTCGAAAAATAACGGTCCTACCTGTAATCTAACTTTGGGGTCGACTTAGTCCGGTCTCTTAAATTCTATAGAGTATTTGGAGCAGGATTTCTTTATGTATTGCACACAACAACGACTTTTCTACCTGCTCTCTCTCTCTCTCTCTCTCTCTCTCTCTCTCTCTCTCTCTCTCTCTCTCTCTCTCTCTCTCTCTCTCTCTCTCTCTCTCTCTCTCTCTCTCTCTCTCTTTCTCTCTCCCTTCGCTTTTTTGGTTCGGGAAAGAAAAACTCGATCCAGATACACCGGGTGTATCACGCGGAACGTATAAGAGGGACATAAATAATTTTTTGCAAAATGGAATTTTTTTTTGGGGAAAAAAGTAAATTTTTTTTAAACTAAAAAAGTCGAGGGGTTAATTAAAATTTTCAAAAGAATTAAGAATCAACGATTACCCGATATATATTGTGGAGCGTGTAGAATGAAACATAACCTACATTTCTGATTCTTTTTTCTCTCTTTTCTTCGATCTTATCCACTCTTCTATATATAAAAATTTGCTTTTTCAGATAGGCACTTACTAAATTGCGTCCCAAATTTTTCCCCTTGACCCTTCCCCCTCTTTTTTTTCTTCTTTTAAAGATTGCAAGAATCAAAGTTTGTCGCTATTATTCGAGGGGCCTCTCACAGTAAAACCGGAACAATGCTTCGACGACCTGAATTCTCTCTCTTTCGAAGACGTTCCTTTGCTACCTGCAATTTTTTTTTTCAAGCCCTTTTATTTCAAGTAAATTCAGACGGGCGGGGAGAGGTAGAGAAAGAACATAATGAGATTTTTTTTTCTCCTTCATCATTAATTCGATGGAAAATTTCACATTTGCATAGTTTGTCCGAAAAAAAAATATCATCCCTTTCTTTCGAAATTTGATTTTATTCTCCGCGTGAGAACCCACCGTTAATTATCTATAGAAAAAAAAAAATTTTTTTTTATTTCTTCAATAATATTCCCTCAAAATTTTAAGACAAATATTTTTTTTTGTCATTTATGGACTTTGCAAACAATTTTTCTCGTAAAACAAGTTTACAAAAAAAAGACACTTGACCCTATATGTATATGAGAAGGGAAATTTGAGTAGTGCGACGAAAAACAGACTCTAATATATACTGGCGCCGGAAACTTTTTTTCGTTTCCTTTAAAAATAAGAATGTTTAAAAAATTTGAAAATAGTACCTACTTAATCGATGTGACAATATTTGTACCATTTTTTTTTTTGAAAAAGTTGGATATCGATTTGCTTAGGACTCATTTTATAGGGCGGCTTCTCTGTTCTTGTATTTATAAATACTCTTTACTTTTCTACTGTCCCCAAGTTTTTTTTTTCAAAGGTTGTATATATACCAGGTAGCAATCCTTGCTTCCGGACCATTTTCAATTTTTTGTATTGGGAAATGACATCGGTGAAAAAAGGTATATTATTTACAGAGATTATCAGAGAGGCTTTCTCCCCTTCTATTTCTATATTAATAAATTTTCTCTAGATATTTTGGATTAAACTCTCCCATTTGTCATGATTTTTCTTAAGTGGATTATTTTTCTCCCCCTTTTAACACGTACCGTAATATAAATCAAAAAATTTAAAAAACGGTTTACATTGTAAGAAGTTTATTTCTGTAATAAAAAATCTACTTTTTTGTATGAATTTGGAAATGGAGAAAGTTAATTTTTTTTTTTGAATTCAATTATTATGAATAATATGAATTCATTTTTTGCAACACATTGTGTGAGTATAAATTAATGTCAGTCGGAGTTTTTTTTTTTTTTTAAGTGCGTTCTTGACGATCCTTTAATTTGATTAATTATGGGATCCATGTGAGCGTAATAAGCTGACATGCTCCTCGTGTCTATATTGTTTTTTTTTTTTTTATTGCTGCCATCAAAATGTCAAGTCTCATCGAATCGAGTCTCTTCAACATGAGAAAAGAAAATATCGCAGCTATGTCAAAAACCGGTGCACGCGGCCACTTTATATGAGAGCGCGTGCCTTTCTGAGAAAGGGTGTTGTATATATAAATTTTTTTTTTCTTTTCAAAAATCCTTTTTAGATCGAGTACCAATTTATGTAATTCATTGCTCTTTTAATTTCAATCTGTTTTTTGAAAAAGTATCACATTACCTTTACTTATATTTTTATGTTTTTTTTTTGTTTCAGATTGCTGATTAATTTCCAAATACACGACGAATCAACGTTTTCACAATTAAATATATATATATGCAGAGGACGTCATCTTAGAGAAATATAAATACGGAACGAGTCAAGAAGAGGACATCGAAAAAATGTTTTTTAAAGAAAACTAAATCGTAACAATTCAAATCAAAAAACAATTTTTTCATCAATCCAAAGTGTAAATAAACATTAGAATAGAATTTATTTTTCCCAAAGAGTTTAGAAAATTTTCCAAAAAAAGTTTTGTTAGTTTCACTTTTAAAATTTTTTGTAAATAACCTCACACTTTTATCGCGTCATTGTTTATTTCTATTTCATGCACCTCGTTCTATTGTCACTCCCAAATTTTATGAAATTTCAAACTTTTCCCTCATATTTATAGGTTAGGTTTTTATATCGTCGCGTATAAATATATTTAATTTCTTTTTTCTTACGATATTTTAACAAATCGCGTGATTAATTAAAAATATGACTCTCTACTAATATATGATAAAATAAATATAAAAATCTATAGAAATGTTAAGTGAAATAATCGTAAAATAAAATGTCATTCTTCTTTTCTTTTTTTCGCTGGTGGTATATACACGCATTCTAAAAAGACGTGAGTGACACAAGGGCGTGGCCTAAATTGAGCGGTCTTTCTTTAAAGAAATCCTCTAAAAAAAAGTCCCATGAATTCTTCTTCCTCGTCGACTCATAAAAAAAGGGGGATGATCTTTTTTTTTAAAAAATCATAAATTATACACATTTTAACGGAGATCTCATTGAAAATCAGTCATCAGTAGCAATTTCACAATGACGCGTGAATTTTTTTTTTTGAGGTTATGTTAAATTTTTATAATTATTAATAGGGAAAAAAGTAAAAACTATTATTTAAACATTCCCTTTTTTGTTGTTATCGATTTCATGCCGTTAAACGTTTTGCCAAATTCCATTTTTGTAATTAAGGTGGGTTTTATAAGGCGTAAATTTCATGTACCTTCTCTTTTACTTTTTTTCTCGTTATATCTTTCAGCGTCAATTCCTTTTTTTTCCCCTCTACTTATTATTTCCTATACACGGTTTTTGACTCTCGCGCGAAAATTATATTTCAAAAAAAAAAAAAAAAAGGAAACATTATATACACACGCGTGCGTTATTTCATTCTAAGAAGAAAAATATCGAAGCACGCGCGTTTTCGATAATTAAGGCCAGGGAACAAAAGTGCTCTTTTCAGTACTTGTTTTGGCACGTTACGCGCGAGTTCGCGATGGGATTTACTACCTTCCTACAAACACGCGCGGCAGCTGAGAGGTTTTTAATGCACCAAAGGCAATGTAAGGGGGATTTCTTAAGTAATAATTTCGCACCTCTTCAGAAAAAAAAATCAGTGTTTTTTTTTAATTCTTGTTTTCGAAAACAAATTTTACGCCCTTTTTTCGAAAACGGATTTTTTTTTATTTTTCAATATTTATCATTGTTTACCATACGCCACGAACTAATAAAATTATTATAAAATTGTCTACTAATACATCTAACTGTTGGTTTTCATTTTCCCCACTATTTGTTATAATTCGCTCGTCAACTACCGCACCCTGCTCTAATGAAAATTTATTAACTTTATAGTAACTTTTAATTTTTTACAATACACTAAATTTTCACTAGAGCAGGGTACGGTAGTTGACAAGAATTATGACAATTATTTTGTTTACTAATAAAGTAGTATAGCCGAATTTAGATTATTATTAATCAGTTAAGCTCATTATTATTCATCATTAATATAAAACAAACCTTTTCTTCTTTCTTCACTGAGACAACCAGTTTATCTCCTTTCAAAATTGAAATTGTCATGGATTATCTGGAAAATACAAAAAAAAAATTTATTAACTAATAGGTAATTTTTTTCATTAATAAATATAATATTATTACATATAATATTATTATTATATTATTATATTATTATATTAGTAAAAAATTCCTATTTTTCGTAAGTGCAGTTTTTTTTCTTTATTATATTATTATATTATTATTATTATTATATTATTATAATAATTTACCTTGCGTACAATATTGTCGGTGTTAAAACGAGGTGTCCTCATTCGCTATTAATTTGTCGTAATTCTAGTCAACTACCGCACCCTGCTCTAGTAAATATAGTAACTTTATAGTTAAAATTAAGTTACTATAAAATCACTAAATTTTTACTAGAGCAGAGTGCGGAAACGAGAATTATGACAAATGGCAATTTGGCGAGTGGGGGAAAATGGAAACCATTCAGATATAGAGTAGAACGTCTGAAATATGACGGTATTTTAAAAAAATCGTGACAACTTCTATAATAATTTTATAAGTTTGTGGCGTATGGTAAAACGAACTAAAAAAAATACCACGTAGAAGTAGCTTAGATTTCAGCCAATCAAAATTAAGTTCCCAGGGGAAAAAAAAATTAAAATTGTTTTTCGATTGGTCAACGTACGATTCGCTAATCCATATAGTTATTTTGTGAACGTGACCTACACAAAAAAAAAAAATTTGTTATAATAGAGAAGGGGAAAAAAATTTTTTTTGTGAGTTTTTAGCATTGTTAAAAATTTGAAAAGTCATACTATATATGAAGGAACGGAGATTATTAAAGACGACGACGAAGACGACTCTCTTGGAATATAATAATAAATCAAGTATAACCTTGACGATTATAACGAAGTGCGTTTTGGATACACGTTCGATTCGAAAAGAGTGAGAGAGAGAGAGAGAGAGAGAGATGGTAAGCGGTGTTCTTTCAAACGAAGAATGACTAGTATTATCGTTCGATAAAAACGTTAATACTTCACCCGATTGGTCGCGTGGCACAAAGTTAGGTTGCATCGTTACGTTCATGATTCACGCTTTTTCGAATAGTCTCTCTCTCTTTTTCTTTCTTATATTTTTAATGTCTTTTTCCCTTTCTCTCCGCAAGTGTGATCGTGTGTGTGTGTGCCATAAAAACCAAACCTAAGGCCCTTAAAAATTTCTTCTTGGCTTCTTTTCGTGATTCATATATATATTTTTTTTTTTCTCTCTCTCCAAAACAGCCGCCTTAAGCGACAGATTCTTGGACGAGGAGAAGGTGGGGTTAAAGATAGTTATACTATAATAGGATTCTTGATTTATAAGAGAGAAACTATCGAATCACCTATTCCTTCAAAATTGGTTTAGATTCTCTCTCTATATATCTTTTCTTTAAAAGAGAAAAGACCGTCTCTTGTTTCGTAAGATATAAATATGCGAAAAATTGCACTTACGAAAATTATGAATTTTTTTACTAATATTTCGCTTTTACATCCCACAGCAGCAATAAAAAGAAAATAATAATAATAATAATAATACACCTAGTGATAAATTCGTTATAAATTTTGTTTTCAGTTTCCTTAATGAAACATTTGACATTATAATGACTTGGGCGTTTGATTCTACTTTGTATAAGTTAAGTTATTTTTTTCTCTTACTTTTATGTTTTGTTTTTCAGATTCTAAATTGACTTTTTGAAATTAAAATTTTGAAGGAATTTAGGACACCAGTATTTTGAGGATAACGAATTAATTTGTAGGTTATTTATAGGTAATTATTTTGGAAATTATTATTATTATTCTTTTAATAATAAATATTGCGAAACAATTTTTATAGGTTATGTAGTAAAATTATTAATTCTTTTGTTCTTCAGATTCTAACTTCCAAACAACGATACTATACGAGATTAAATATACAAAGTGAATATATTTTGAAAGTTATTATAAAGAAAAGTAAATATATAGAATTTACGTAAAATAAAAAAAAAAGAGCATCGAGAAATAGAAGAAAATTAAATTAGAAAATTAAATCGTAATTGAATATTCAAACATAAACAATATACATAGTTTGACAAAATTGAAATCAACATTTTTACATTTTGCATAGTGGAATTTTTTTTTTAATTTCAATTATTTGGATTTGTTTTTAAAATTATTATTACTATTATTAATTTTTATTATTATTATTTATTTATTTATTAATTTATTAAATATTCTAAAAATGGAAAGAAATTTAAAAAAAAATTATAATTATTATAGAAAATTAAATTTATCTATACTTTTTTTTTTGATTGGTGATTAATGAAACAGATTTTTCGTCTAATTGGAGGGGAATTGAGAAAGATTTGTTGTTTTTCTTTGTTATGGCACTATCATTAGAACACTCCTCATGGTACACATACACACATACATACACACAGACAGATAGACAGACAGACGAAATCAGTAATATATATATAATAATTGTAAACAGCTGTTAGCTTGCGGGGGCGCATCTGCGCGTCTCACCAATAACTTAGTGAGTGGCCATCGATATCATCACGTTGTTTTCAAAAATCTTGTACATGTCATTCACTGCCACTTCTCGTATATATATATAATCTCAAATAGGTCGAAAATTTCGAAATTATTATCTATATGCTTTTAAAACATCAACAAAAAAAAATTTCAACTTCCACTGAACACCTTTAAAACAGTGAATTAATTTTTTTTTTTACAAATCATTTAGCAATAATAATAATAATAATAATAATAATGGTATTAATAATAGTAATACCGGTAATAATAATAGTAATAATAGTAATAATAGTAATAATAATAGTAATAATAATATTAATAATAGTAATAATAGTAATAATAATAGTAGTAATAAAAATAGTAATAATAATATTAATAATAGTAATAATAGTAATAATAGTACACCCAGAAAAAACATTTCTTTGTTTCAAAGAAATTAATTTATTTGACAAATTTTTCTTTGATACAAAGAAAATTTATTTGTTTCAAACATAAATTATCTTTGATTCAAAAAAAAAAAAAAGAAAAAAAAAATTATCTTCGTTTTAAAAAAATTTTTTCTTTAATTCAAATAAATGTTTATCTTATTGACCCTATATCATTGTTAGAATTTCTTTGATTTAATACACAAATTTCTTTCATTCATAATATCATAAAGAAAATTTTATTTTGAATGAAAGAAAACAAGTCAATGAAATTGTTTTCTTTAAATCAAAGAAATCTTTTTCTCTGTGTGTAATAATAATAATAATAATAATAATAAAAATAAAAATAATTATAATAAAAATAATAACACATTTTGTGTTAAAAAATTTTAGAATATAAAATTTCCTTGAAATATTTTTTTTATATACGTTTTCACAAATACAAAGAAAAAAAAATGAATTTCAATAGCATATATATATGTGCATATATATCGTTCGTGAAATGTAAATATAAAATTGAAAAGTAGTATAAAATTTCGGAAACACGTGCGCAAACAGTTATTTAAACTAAGGGCAAAGATGGAAATGTCCATCTCGGTGAAATTGGCAAACCGTATATATGTAAGTGCATATATATACATATATATATACATATATATATATATATATATACATATATATATATATATATATATATATATATATATATATATATATGTGTTGGAAAGGGTTCACTTCCTGGAAATATCGTTAGATGGGGGACGAAAATTCGAGAGGGTTACTGTTTACCATTCAAGTATCTCTATATATATACATATATATATATATATATATATATATATAAAATGTCGATTTCTTCAATGGGTTTTTCAAATTTTTTTTTTTTTTTTTTTTTTTTTTGTCTATGTGTGAGGGAGTATCTCAGGTTGCAACCCTTTAGTTCACGAATATCTTTTATATATACATATGTATATACCTGCGCACGTATGTGAAATTTTCTATTCTTTTTCCATTCACTTTCTTCTTTCAAACACACATGTATTTTTTTTCTCCTTTCCCATAAATATATAAATATATATATGTATATCGAAGGATTCTATCCGATTCGCTGTCAAAAAAAAAAAAGAAATCGAGGGAAAAAAATGAAGAGCGTAGCTTTATCGAATCATTGAGGGATTTTTTTTTCTCTTCTTTCACCTCAAATAGAATATATTTTTTTTCATCCAAAAAAATAAAAATCATCATTCATATGTATATATATATATATACATATATAGAATGAATATTTTACATTTAAAGAAGAATTTTTTATGGTTTTGAGAAAAAAGGATTTTTTTATAGAAAAGAATATTTCACATCAATAATAATTCTACATATATAATTTATTATTATTATAATTATTATTATTATTATTATTTATAATTATATAATAATAATAATAATAATAATAATAATAACAATAATAATAATAATAATAATAATAATAATAATTTTTACACGTAAAAACAATTTTTATCTGGAACAGCGATATACACAGAAAATTAAAAGGCATTAAAATAATCTGCAACGCTTATTATTTTAATCCAATTTTGCTTATTTTAATACCAAAATAGATTAAAATAAGCAAAATTGGATTAAAATAATAAGCGTTGCAGCTTATTTTAATTCCTTTTAATTTTCTGTGTATGGTTCTCTATAGAATAACGAAAACTTTTGCTGTTTTAGTGAAACATATTGCTGTTCCAGATAAAAATTTTTTTCCGTGTAAAAATTATTATTATTGTTATTATTATTATTATTATTATTATTATTATTATATTATTATATTATTATTATTATATATTTGTCTCACTGTCTAATAAATTTTTATTTAATTTAAATAAAAATTATTATTTACGCCAAATAAATAGACTATAGTTAAGGCTGTGCGACAAATATACGTTTATTTAACTCAAATATTAATTTTTCTTTTTTAAGTAAAAATTATTTTAAAATATTAAAGTTTTGGAAGAAAACCTTTTATGACGCAATTTAAATAATGATATTTATTTATATGACATTTTATTCTTTTTAATAACGGTCACACACACACATATATATATATATATATATATATATATATATATATATATATATATATATATTATATTTCCGGATCACGTGTGTAAATATAAACATGCACACGAGATTCATTTATATTTTTAATACAAAAACTATATGTATATATATATAAAATGTGCATGGCGCAACTTTAAGCTCGTGTGTATACATTTTTTGATTTTTTGAGACTATTGTTGATGGAATAGAATTCACGCCTCGTCAAATATTGTATATATATATAGAGAGAGAGATGGTGAAGATTTTGGAATGAAGAAAGGTGGCGAAGGGGGGAGAGGGGTAGGGGGTTTAGAGGGAACAGCTAAGAAGACGATGGATGGCAAAAGGTGAATTGAGAAAAGAAAACTTTTGTTTGCATAGTATCGGATATAAGAAATCTTCTTGAATTTTTCGATACGCACCAAAAGAATGTTAAACATCAACGAAAGTCATCATGAAATTTTTTTCAAGGGATTCTAAAAGATAGAAGGAGAGAGAGAGAGAGAAAGAAAGAAAAAATTTATATATCTTCGCATGAAATCAATTATATTTGTCTATTTTATTATTTTTTCTTATCGAAAATCCTCCTCCTTTTTTTTCACAATTTTTTTTTATATTCATCAATTTTATATTCACTATGAATTTTTTTTTCTTAATTTGAAATCTTTTTTATACACGAATTTTAAATGTGATAAATTGTTTTTTTTTTTTTTTAAATGTAGGTATACTATTATTTTTGAATAAATTTTTTTTAGAACTAAAAAAAGAAATAACTTTGGAAAAAAAAATTTTTACCTGGAACAGCTATAAGTTTCATTGAATTAACGATATATTTTACTAAAACAGTGAAAGTTTTCGCTGTTCTTGAGAAACATATATAGCTGTTTTCCAGATAAAGATTTTTTCCCGTTATTTCACTAAAACAACGAAAGTTTTCTTTATTCTAGAGAAATATATAGCTGTTCCAGATAAAGATTTTTTTCCGTTATTTCACTAAAACAGCGAAAGTTTTTGTTATTCTAAAGAAATATATATAGCTGTTCCAGATAAAAGTTTTTTTTTCTGTGAAGGGAGTAATTATTATTTTTAACAGTGACGTTTTATATCAGTTTTAAATAGATTCGGACAAAAAAATTATTTTGTCCGAAATTACTTCAAGAGAAAACTAAGGGTTATTTTTAAAGAATTTAAAAAAAAAAATTTTCAAATGAACAAACATTTTTTAATGAAAATGTTACGTAGAATGACCCATATGGGGAATTCCACACCAAATGAGACACGATTTTGCATTTACAGCTCCAATTTTTTTGAAACTTTTTTTTTTTTTTCTTTTAGCATACTAATTGAGACTATCTTTCATGATTAAAAAAAAAATTTTTTTAGCAACCTGTTTACGAGATACAAATTTTTCAAAAATTTTAAAATTTTAATAATTTTTTATTTTTGAATTCTCATGACTTTTTTTGAAAAATACAATTTCAATTTTTCTCTAAATTCCGTTTTTACACGAAAATTTCGAAAATTTGAAAAAAAATTTTAGAAAAATAATAATTTACTTTTTTACAAAATTTAGAAATTAAAATTTTGTTTTTAAAACTTTAATTTTCAAAAAATTTGCAAAAAAAAAAATACTTCCATTTATTTTACAAAAATAAAACGAAAATTTGCATTTGAATTTTTACAGCAGACCAAATATGTACATGAAATAAGCAATTTGTTGTAATTAAGAATATATATATATATATGTTATGACAAAAACACACTGGACAAATACTCCATTGTCATGACTTTATAATTATGATCTACTCGTTTTTTTTTTTTTTTTTTTTCATTTTGGTAACAATACCATTCGAGAGTGTTAAATATCTTTTGTTAAAGAGTAAAAGATGTCTCGAAAAATGATTATTCACGCTGATTCGTGTACGCGTTCGTCTTTTACTACCCAACGCGAAGTCATTCAAGAAAGGAACCATAACGACCCATAGTGTCATAAAATTGTCTTGTGGGCTCTTTAAAACGTCCACACGAAAAACGTTTAATTCTTGTTTTTTTTTTTTTTTTTTAGTTTCATTAAAAATTACATCTAAAATTAAACATAATTCATACCATATAAAAAAAAAAGTCCACAATAAATGAATCATTAACCTTCAAAAAGTATGAATTACATTTTTTTTCCGAAAAAAAAAAAAAACTTTGCAAAGAAAAGATCACAAGGTCCAATTTTTGTACGCATGTAAAGAGCGTAGGTTATATTAAGGGTCCCTTCAAAGGCCCCCAAAAAAAAGATTGGTGCGATCTTGATCTCGATTTTATACTGGTCCGATCTTATCTTCTAATCGCGGCTCCTCCTGCGGTTAGACCAATAGGAAATGGTCCCCACTTTTTTTTTTTTTTTTTTTTTTTTTTGCTTCGAACCTCGAAGAGCAAAATGTCATGGAGTAATTAGGAAATTATCCTGAAAATAAAAGGAGACCTGTTTACACAACAGGCATGAAATGTGACAGGAAAAAAAAGAGAGAAGTTAAGATAAGACAATTTTAAAGAGGATTATATTAAATGAGGCACAAAATGACATTTCCTTTTTTTTTGGTGCGTGTAGCCTTGATGCTTCTAGACTTATTTCTGATTTATGACTATATATATATATATACACTGTTCGATTCGTGTGTCGTCAAGAAAGATAAGATTTTTTTTGAATATGCTGATTATTGCGATACTGCAGAAAGTCATTGTTTTTTTGTTTTTTTTTTTAAAGGACTTATTTTAGTGAGATGAGGATATAATTGATGTACAAGTTGGAAAAAATAGTAGTGGTTTGGATATGATATAGTGATTAGATATATATATGGATTTTTGAAAATTTTAATAGAATCTTTAGAATACTGGTACAGTTTTAAGACTATTAGTACAAACTTCAGAATACTAGTACAACCTTAAAAATATTAATACAACTTATAAAATACTATAACAACCTTTGGAATACTAATACAATCTTCAAAATGCTTTTAATTACTAATACAACCTTAATAAATGGTACTACGAACTTCAAAATACAAGTACAACCTTCAGAATACTAGTACAACCTTCAAAATACTAGTACAACCTTCAGAATATTAATACTACCTTCAGAATACTAGTACAACCTTCACAATACTAGTACAACCTTAATAAATGGTACTACGAACTTCAAAATACTAGTACAACCTTCAGAATACTAGTACAACCTTCAAAATACTAGTACAACCTTCAGAATATTAATACTACCTTCAGAATACTAGTACAACCTTCACAATACTAGTACAACCTTCAGAATACCTAGTACAACCTTCAGAATACTAGTACAACCTTCAGAATACCTAGTACAACCTTCAAAATACTAATACAACCTTCAGAGTACTAGTACAACCTTCAGAATACTAGTACAACCTTCAGAATATTAATACTACCTTCAGAATACTAGTACAACCTTCACAATACTAGTACAACCTTAATAAATGGTACTACGAACTTCAAAATACTAGTACAACCTTCAGAATACTAGTACAACCTTCAAAATACTAGTACAACCTTCAGAATATTAATACTACCTTCAGAATACTAGTACAACCTTCAGAATCCTAATACAACTTTGAAAATGATAATACAATTTTCAAAATGCTAATACAACATTGAAAACACTATAATAAATCCTTAAAGATACCGGTAGGACCTCACAGATACTGCTAATGCTCTAAAAATGTTAATACAACTTTAAAAAAATTATTGCAACCTCAGAAATATTTCTGCAACCAACATTACCAATACAATTGTACTTGTAGAACCTTGAAAATACTTTAAATTTATTAAAAATTGATGCGTCCATAAGTTATACAAGCATTAAAATCTATGCATTTTTATGTTTCGGATTTCAAAATTATCAGCATCCATAAGATACAGATTTTGCATTTTTTAAGTATACAACATTAGAATTTATGCTTTCTTAAGTTACTTGCATAAAAAATAATAAAACTTTTTGATGAGGTTACTGTATACCAAAAAACTTACACTTTTTTTTTATTAATTACAGCATCAAAAATTAATACATTCTGAATGTTACTCCATAAAAAACTTATGGCTTACTTAAGTTCCGAGCATAAAAAATAATGCATATTCCAATGATCGCACTGCATTAAAATCTCCTTTATCTTTAAATTTCAGCAAATTTCTATATATATATACATATATGCTTTAGTTATACAGCATATAAAAGTTGAAATCTACCCTAAGTTTAATTAAAATCAAAAATTAGGATGTAAAAAATAATCCATTGCGATAATTATGACATTAAAAATAATTACGGCATTAAAAACTCTCCTCTTAAGGCAGACAGAGCATTAAAAATTATAATGTATTCCAATGATCAAAATGCTTCAAAAATAATGTATACCAATGATTAATGCATCAAAAAATAATACATTCTAATGCACTGCATTAAAGAAAATTATGCTTATAAATTATATACACATAACATTTTGAAACTCCCATCCTTTAAGTTTCAACATATATATTAAAACCTAAATCTCTCCTCTTAAATTTAATTAAAATAAAAATCAGAATTCATTAAAAATAATGCGTATCCTAATGGTTGATGCTGTATACATTGAAAAATGATATGCGTTCTTAAAATTCGATACGATCCATTTTTGAGCAATAACCTTATAGAATATAATTTTCATATATATATGCATATATATATGCATATATGTATACAAACATCCATGTAATAATATCCAAAACGCGCGAGTAAATAATTTGAAATAATCTTTCCTTAAAATCAAAAGCAGACAAAATTGAGAGAGAGAGAGAAAGAACAAAATAAAAGATATATATATAAAAAAGGATTATTTAACCGGAGGCGTGAATTGTGGTTTAAAACTGCTACATATATGGCCTGAGAATATTTTTCTATGTGTGTGTGTGAGTATGTGAGTTAAGTTTACGCACGTGGCACCTGTATTTCACTTAAAAAATACACCTGCCTCTACAAATGCCAGCATGTCCTTTTAGAAGAAATACATGTATATATATATATATGTAACCGTCACTGCTGTTTCATTTTCTTAAGTATATGTAATGTTATGTATATAATTAAAAAAAATGCAGTTCTATTCGGGAAAAGCTTAATTATTTTTCATAAATATCACAGAAAATTAAAAAGACATTAAAATAAGCTGCAACGCTTCTTATTTTAATCCAATTTTGCTTATTTTAATACCAAAATGAATTAAAATAAGCAAAATTGGATTAAAATAAAAAGCGTTGCAGCTTATTTTAATGCCTTTTAATTTTCTGTGATGTTAAGTACAAACAGCAATTAATTTCTTAATTTTTAAATTTTCATTATAAATGAGAAAGTATTTATTTGACAGATGAGTTTTAACAAAATCCATATAGACGTTAACCACAACTATTTAATATGTAAATGTGTCAAATTTTGTTAGTATTAATTTTTATTATTTTTTGTTTAAATAGCATTAAAATATGCTGATTTTGATTCTTCTTTAGTAGCATTAAGAAATATGCTGATTTTGATTCCTCTTTAGTAGCACTAAGAAAGCTTATAATGATTTTGATACTCTTTATAGTAAGGAAGTTTATGCTGATTTTGATTCTTCTTTAGTAGCATTAAGAAATATGCTGATTTTGATTCTTCTTTAGTAGCATTAAGAAATATGCTGATTTTGATTCCTCTTTAGTAGCATTAAGAAAGCTTATAATGATTTTGATACTCTTTATAGTAAGGAAGTTTATGCTGATTTTGGTTCTTCTTTAGTATAGCATCAAGGAAGTTTATGCCGATTTTGGTTCTTCTTTAGTATAGCATCAAGGAAGTTTATGCTGATTTTGGTACTTCTTTAGTAGCATCAAGGAATTTTATGCTGATTTTGGTTCTTCTTTAGTAGCATCAAGGAATTTTATGCTGATTTTGATTCCTCTTTAGTAGCATTAAAAAAGCTTATAATGATTTTGATACTTCTTTATAGTAAGGAAGTTTATGCTGATTTTGGTTCTTCTTTAGTAGCATTAAGGAATTTTGATTTTGATTCTTTTTTTTAGTAGCATTAAGGACGTTTATGCTGATTTTAGTTCTTCTTCAATACAGCGTTGAATAATTTTGCACTGATTTTAATGTTCGTTTTAGTATGTAGAAATTTTATTATATATTTATTTTCTGTATAGCATTAAGAAAACTTGTGCTGATGCTGTTTCTTTTTTAGATACAAGAATCGGATGCTGATTTTGATTCTTTCTTGCAGTATACAGAATGAGGGTATATATAGCATTATGTTTTTAGTAGCATTAAGGGAATCAGATTAAAAATTCTTCTTGTAAAGTTGACGTTGCTGCTATTAATTCGTCACATTATGCATTATGGAAGCTTATCCTGATTCTTAATCTTTAACACAAGGAATTCGATATTAGAAATCTTATACTGATTTTGAATCTTCCGTACAATATTAGAAACCTTATGCTGATTTTGATTCTTCCAGTACAGCATTAAGAAATCTTATTCTAATTTTTCCTTATACAGTATAGTTTTAGCAATCCGTTATTTTTACTATCACACTAATTTAAAAGTATCAAATTGATACCAAACATATCAAATTGAGACAAATTTTTATATCAATATGATATTTTTGGTATCAATTTGATACTTTTAAATTAGTGTGATGATTTTAAAAATCTCAATCTACTGTTTCGAATTTCCCAAATTGATCATTTATTTCCCATCATAAAAATTCGATTCTTTTTCTTTAATTTAAATCACCGCACTTTTTTCGGTTTAAAATAAAAAAAAAAAAAAACTATATTGTATACGCACACCCAAAAATTATATACACACATTAGAAACCATTTAAAATTTATTCAAAACTAACGGTATACAAAAACACTTTTTTAAAAAGAAAAAAAAAATATAATAACGGTACAAGTGTCATTACATGTATTAAACACGCGTGTGCAACAATTGCAGGGAATAAGATATATCTTTAAAGTGACAGCATATATAAAAATATTCAAAAAAAAAAAAAGAACAAAATTTCCCCAAAAATAACCACTAATTTACCTCATCATTTTAACATATATATATATATATACCGAGGGTTAATGGACTTTTTTTTTCTTCTTCTTCTTTTTTTCCTCACTCTGCATTAAAAAATAACCAATAATTTCCAAATCAGGAAGCAAAGTTTTGTCAAAGAATTGCAGTGCTTGCCTTTAGGCTAAAAAATATATATATATATATATAAGTTCAGCTGCGAATCCGAAAATTGGTCCTCGTCGTCTCTTCGTGTCAACGATCTTTTTTCACCCCTTAAAAATTCAATCCCCACACCTTAAATATTTCTCACTCGTGCAATTTTGCTGTCGGGTCGTCCTTCTACTTTCAGAAGAGAGAAAGAGAGAGAGAGAGAGAGAGAGAGAGAGAGAGAGAGAGAGAGAGAGAGGGAGAGAGAGAGAAGAGTGAGAATCGAAGCTGCCAATTAGGATCACCGCAACGAGGACCCAAACGCTTTTCGGCATAACTATATTTCTCAAAGGTATATATATATATATACGACATAACGACGCGCGTTTGTCCCTTTGGGTCATTTTGACCCAAAGTCAAAATTCTTCATTCTCCACCTTAAAAACTAAGAATAGAAAAGACAATAAAGTAACACAAAATTCTATTGATTATCAGTTATTGACATCTATCGCTCGTTAGTGAGGAAGCGTGAATTTTTTTTTTTTTTTTAAAGAAACACACAAAGAGAAGAGAGGAAAATATAATACAAGATCGACTTAAGACAAGGGAATAGACTGTTTTTATTTTGGATGGCTTTTTTTTTAAAAAAAAGGCGCAAGAGGTCAAACTTGTGTATACGATCGATAAGGAATGTAACTTTTTGAATTCCAGATTATTTGTTAAGAAAAACTTTTGTTTTTTTTTTTTCTTCTTTTGCAGGGAGGAGAGACAGAAAGACACCAGTATATGAGTGTATATATATAAGATAACGACATGGAATCCTTTGATCTCCTCCTCTTAAGTGAGATAACTACTACTTTATGACTTTAGGGTTTTTGCTGCAAAATACCTTGAAAAGACATGGCAATTACCGGCACGTTTTAACAAAAGTTTAAAGTGTTCGATCTGTAATTATTTTGATCTTGAAAAGCTTTACGATTATACGCATATATATATATATATATATATATATATATATATATATATATATATATATACTTTCGGACATTTTTATGAGGTAATATTTTTTTCCAGGAACTAATTTTTTGGGTGTCGATTATGTAAATCCATTTCAATTTTCACTTCTATTTTCACTTTTTCAAATTTTCTTTTCTATTTCCATTTTCATTTCCACTTTTTGTAACTTCCACTTCCTTTTTGATTTCCATTTTCCTTTTATTCAATTTTCATTACTGTTTCCACTTCCGCTTTGACAATTTCCATTTCCACCTCCGCTTTTTGCAATTTTCACTTCCTTTTTCATTTACACTTCCGTTTTTCAATTTTCATTCCTGTTTCCACTTCCGCTTTGACAATTTCCATGGTTTTCAATTTTCATTCCTCTTTCCATTTCCACTTCCGCTTTTTGTAACCCATTTTTTATTTTCACTTGCATTTTTCCTTATTTTCATTATTTTCATTTCCACTTTCAGAATTTCCAATTCAATTTTCATTTTCATTTTTTTCCCTTTTTTTCCTATTTCCATTTTCAGTTTCATTTTATGCAACTTCCACTCCCTTTTATACTTCCACATCCGATTTTCCCAATTATCATTCCTACTTCCATTTCCACTTTTACTTTGAAAATTTCCATTCCTACTTCCATTTTTTTCAATTTTTATTCCTATTTCCATTTACACTTCCGTTTTTCAATTTTCATTCCCACTTCAATTTCCATTTCCATTGTTTTCAATTTTCATTCCTCTTTTCATTTCCACTTCCGGTTTTTGTAACCCATTTTTTATTTTCACTTGCATTTTTCCTAATTTTCATTCCTATTTTCATTATTTCCATTTCCACTTTCAGAATTTCCATTTCCATTTCAATTTTCATTTTCATTTTTTTCCCTTTTTTTCCAATTTCCATTTTCAGTTTCATTTTATGCAACTTCCACTCCCTTTTATACTTCCACATCCGATTTTCCCAATTATCATTCCTACTTCCATTTCCACTTTTACTTTGAAAATTTCCATTCCTACTTCCATTTTTTTCAATTTTTATTCCTATTTCCATTTCCACTTCCGCTTTTTCTTACTTCTACTCTCTTTTTTAATTCCTCTTCCATTTTTTCCAATTTTCATTTCTATTTCCATTTACACTTCCGTTTTTCAATTTTCATTCCCACTTCAATTTCCTTTTGCATTGTTTTCAATTTTCATTCCTCTTTTCATTTCCACTTCCGCTTTTTGTAACCCATTTTTTATTTTCACTTGCATTTTTCCTAATTTTCATTCCTATTTTCATTATTTCCATTTTCACTTTCAGAATTTCCATTTCCATTTCAATTTTCATTTTCATTTTTTTCCCTTTTTTTCCAATTTCCATTTTCAGTTTCATTTTATGCAACTTCCACTCGCTTTTCTACTACCACGTCCGATTTTTCCAATTATCATTCCTACTTCCATTTCCACGTCTACTTTGAAAATTTCCATTCCTACTTCCATTTTTTTCAATTTTTATTCCTATTTCTATTTCCACTTCCGCTTTTTGTCATTTTTGTTCCCTTTTTTTATTCCCACTTGCATTTTTTATAATTTTCATTTCTATTTTCTTTATTTCCACTTCCACTTTGACTATTTCCATTTCCATACTTTTTCAGTTTCCATTTACTTCTATTTTCATACTTCATTTCTATACTTACAGATAATAATTATATTTAATTTAAATCTTTTATATGAAAATTTTAGTTAATAATTTTTATGGAAAATTCCTTCGATTAATTTAAAATATTCAACTTGAAAGAAAATTATGAAAAACGGAAAAATTGAAAAAATTAGAAGGAGAAATGAGAAATAGGAGTGGAAATTGGAAAAAGTGTAAGTGAAAATGAAGGTGTTTAATTGAAAAAAAAGAAGTGGAAATGTAATTAAAAATTGAAATTGGAATGGTAAAAATGGATGTGGAAATGAAAATATAAAATTGAAAAAGAGGAATTGGGAATGTAATTTAAAGTTGAAATTGGAAAAATGGAAAACAAAATAAAAATAGAAATGGAAATGACAACTGTAAAAAAAAATGAAAATAGAAATGGAAATTAGAAAAAATGAAAGTGGAAATTGGAAATGGAAGTGGGAATGGAAATTGGAAAATGTGGAAGTAGAAATAGAAGTGGAAATGGAAGTAGAATTGGAAAATAGAAAAAGTGAAAGTGGAATAAAAAGTGGAAATTGAAAAAATTAGAAGGAAAAATGGAAGTGGAAATGGAAAAAAATGGAAGAAAAAGTGGAAATTGAAAAAATTAAAAGTCGTAATTGGAAAAAGTGGAAATGGGATTGAAAATTAGAGAAAATAGAAGTGGAAATAAAAATTCCGAAAAAAGTGAATATGGAAATGGAAATCTTCACTCAAAGTATTACAACAAAATTTTCTCCCAAAGAAAGAAATATAAAGACCTTAACAAAAAAGCTACATAAAAATTGAAAAAAATCATCAATCTGGAATGATCGTAAATTAAAAAAAAAATTCATCATAATAATTGTTTTCAAAAATTATTCCCCCCCCCCCTTCCCTCTTTTTGCTGTTACTAGACCCTGTTTTATATGAGGTGTGTAAGGATACAAGTGATTCAAAATAACAACAATCATCATCATTTATCATCTCTGTTATGATGAGAAAGGATCTCGATGGCCGCAGATAGGCGAAATTGACAGTATGCAGTTTTTATTTATTTATTTATTTGTTTATTTTATTATTTATTTTGTCCTTTTATTGTCTTTTTACAATTTTCTGTTTATTTATTTATTTATTTTGTCTTTTATTGTCTTTTTACAATTTTCTGTTTATTTATTTATTTATTGTAGTCTTTCTACAGTTTTATGTTATATTTTGTTTGTTCATCTGTCTATTTACAATTTTATTTTTGACTTGTTTAATTTATTTTTTATTTTATTTCTTGACTCTTTATTGTTTTCTTTTCTGGTGTGCTGTTGATTCCGCTTGACATAGATTTTAGTTTTTCATTTTAATTTTGATAACGCAGGATGTCCGCAGGAATGGACGAAGTCGCTTTTGCGACAGAGTTGGAGCGCCACCCTCGAAGGCAAAAGTCTTCACGACAGTACCGAGGGTGGATAAAAGGGCTCCCAAGAAGGGTTGACGGGTTTTAGTGGGTCGGGGCTGGTAGTAGGTCGCCAGCTTATTTTGTTTATTGTTCTCCTTTTTTTTTTTTTTACCAACCCCACATAACCTTGGCATGCGGAAGCCAAGGTATCTGTATACAGATTTTCCCAATAGTCCCTAAGCAAAAAAAAAAAAAAAAAAAAATAATAATAATAATAATAATAATAATAATAATAATAATAATAATAAACGAGACAAATCCGAAAATAAATCTTGTCTCCAAAAACCTCTCGTAATGAAATCCCCCCACTACTCTAGTGTTCCACCGCGGTTGGAACAAATCTTCTTATTTAATCTCATTATGGCAAAAGACGTGACGTCGAGTGATGGGACACCCCGTAGATTCGCGAGTACATTCTGGCGATTTTATACCCTCCTACCCCTCATCCCTTCATCCTCATTCTCCTCCTCATTCCACATATATATATATATACTCTTTTTCCCCCATTCTTTCACTCTTTCTACCGTTGGTATTCATCAACGTCCGGATACGAATCAGCAAAGCTTCATTTACAAGACAAAGCTGCGCCGTGTGGCCGTGCAGATGAGACTGTGCATTAAAAAAAAAAGAAAGAAGAAAAGAAAAAAAAAGAAACAACGAAGCAAAAGGGTGTATATAGGTATATATATATATATATAGAGGAAAAGGAACTCGCGATGAAGGTGCTCGATGGTGATGGTGGTGGCCTCTTTTAACCGTGTCCACCCACGCTTTAGTCTTTCTTATATATATATATATATACTCTATACGCACCCTTGGTGCATCAAAACATTGGGTTTCATAAGAGCCCTCTTTTCCTTCCATTGATT